>NW_027590801.1:0-171850 GCF_964213995.1 Mustelus asterias
TGCCCTTATTATCCCCTGATTTACTCTCTATCCTACAGTATAGCTACTTTGAGGGGGTCTATAGAACTACTGCTACCAGTGTCTTATTTCCCTTGTTATTTCTTACTTCCACCCATATGGATTCTACATCTTGTGATCCAAGATTATGTTTTGCTATCGTACTTATTCCACCACGTACTAAGCTTCACCATAACGACGTTTCAACATCTGCCATGGCAGGATTTGAATCTGGGTCCACAGAGCAGCCCCTGGACTCTGGATTATGAGTCCAGTGATAACACCATCATGCCACTGCAAGTATTGCCATGTAACCTCCAGTTCTTAGGAGGATAATTTGGCAAATGTTGTCCAGTCACAGAATCACATCTCATGTTGGACACTGTGTTTTGAGTTTTCCAAACAGGGGCTGGTTCGGTATGGCTTGTACCTTGCCCATTGTGAACAGTGGAAGGGAGATGATGTTTGGTATAATCCACCAGTCTTTGTGACGTATGGCCTACACAGCATCATCTCAGCACTGAAATTCATAGACCACATTGTTCATTTGTGTGATAGATGTTATCATGGCTTGACACCAACATCCGGTTAGGGGTGAAATCCACTCAAGTTGCTGCCGTGTAGTCGCAGTGTGAAATAGCTAGCTTCACCTGGTGCTCAGATTTATGAGATACCTTGCCCTTCCAGGTTAATCTGAGGCACACTGGACACTTTTCAGGGCCGAAAGTGACAGCTTCCTAAGACAGGCTTACTTCACTTCTTCCTGCAAGTTAAACAGCTATTCCAGCTGGGGCTGCAGTACCCTTGCATCGGTTAAGACATCTCATGATATACAATTTCTCCCTTTTGTCCTTCTGTTTTCTGACCTAACCTCTTCAGAAGTCAAGCTTGATTACCTTCCTTTTTGTGAGTCTGCCTTGTAGAGTGTAACTGTAAAGTTCACACCTTATCTCTAGCTTTGACCCCCTAATGCCCCTTTAAATTCTCTGTACTTTTTCCCCATTGTGTGGTGAACCATCGTTGGTTCCCACTGGATAGTACTGAGCCAGGGGCTGGCCAGTACAACAAGGATGTACATATGTTACTGTTGGGTTGTGCTATTGTTACTGTTGGGGTTAGGGTGGGGTTGTTACACCTTTGTACTGTAGTGTTGTGGCACATCCCAGTTGGGCTCCGCCTCCTGGGAGAGGTATAAGAGTCCCAGCTCTGGCCGGGACCCCTTCAGTCTGGGATAGTGTATATAAGTTCTGGCAGCTTCATTACAGTAAATAAAAGCCTTTCATTTACTGAGCTTCAGGCCTCGTGTTTGAGTAGTGCATCACATTGTTACCAACTTGCTTTACATAAACATCTGTTTGTAGTGTTGGTGCGTTCATCAACATACCAAAAGCATTATTCCCATTAGCATAACCAAATGGCCCCAGCCTTTGAGCAGCTTTATTTGCCTATAGTTTATTAAAATACATAACCAGCGAAGATCATTGCAATTTATTGGATTTCCTGAGATTTCCCTCACATTTCCCCAGTGTCATGATTAAAAAATCTGGTTTAAATTTCTCACCATTTTTGGCTATTTACAATTGCATTACAAAATGAACACATTAACATGAAGATATACACCAAAACTCAAATTAAAGTTCATGTCAATCTTTTTCCACAAGTTTCAAATATCCCATTTCCTTCACAATTTAAATCCTCAGTGATGCCTCTGCAATTATATTCACTCTTCCAGACACAAGAAGTTGGAAGGTAAATGTTTGGCATAACCATCGAAACAGTCCAGTATTCCGATCTCGGAAATTTCCAAGAATCACAGTGGATTATGCTTCACATGGACAATTCTTTCTGATGCATCGTTGGCAACAAAAGCTTCAAAATGTTGCAGTGCCAAAACTAAACTCAGTGTTTGCTTCTCGACAGTAGAATTCTTCTGTTGGTGACTTTGTCGAAAAATGTTCCTGAGTCTTTTTGATCCCTGCTTCACATTCTTGTAATAACAATAATGCCAATGTCACTGGCATCAAGAGCCAGTTTGGTATAATTCAGTGTCACTAAAACTGGCGCAGATTTTACATTTTGAATGCATTTTGGCGCTCCACTCTCTAGTTAAACTTTTTATTCCTTTATAAGATTTCAGTTGATGACACAACAATGCTGCTAAACTTCATCACACACTGCCTGTAGAAACAACTCATGCACAGAAATCATACAAACTCCCTCTTTGCTGACGGCTCTGGGAACTCTGTCTTGGCATTTATTTTTGTGTCCCATGGAGCCATCTGACCCTGTCCCACAGTATGGCCTAAATATGTGTCAAGCACTTTGGCAAACTCACTTTTTGCCAAGTTCCATCTTGTGGACATGAAAAGGCTTTTCCTTCAATGACAAAATCTTCAAAACCTATCTGCCACTTGATGCTCACCATGTCCTTGGATATGCTGTGCAAACATTTTCACATCCCCAGTCAGCCTGCCCGATTATGTGCTTTTCCCTTTCAATAAGTCGTACTGGCTTATCTTGCTCTCTAATCTCTTCATTCCGTCTTGTGTGTTACCAGCCCAATCAGTTTGCCAACTAATCCCGAGCACTCTGACTTGGTGCAGCCAGTTTTATTACAATGAGTACATCTAATATTTTTCACATCACTTCCATTTTCAGCTTCCCTTTTATTCTGAGCTGGGATATCTTTACAATCGCTAACTGTCCGTTCCCTTTCATTACCCCCTACTCTTTTCTCACCTGCCCATTTTCTATCTTTCTCAGTTCGAAAATGGTGTAAACAAAAGGTTCTGTTCGATCGATGGACTAATTCATAAACAGCTGCCAGCTCTGCTGCCTGACTAGCAGTTTAAACTTTTTGTTCCTCCACCCGAGTTCTAATCACCGAAGGCAGTGAATTGTTAAATTCTTCCACAAGAGTCATTCCTCTGAAAGCTTCATAGATACTCTATTTTTTATGCTCTAATCTACCTATCAAAATAACTTTGTTACCTCTTTCAAATTCAATATAATTTTGTCCAGGCTGATTTCCTATATTTTGAAACTTTTGTCTATTTGCCTCCGGTACCAACTCATAAACACCATTGACAGCATTCTTCACCACACCATATTCCCCAGATATTCCTTCTGACCGGGAGGCATGTACCTCATTAGCCTGCTCAATTATCTATTTTGTAAAAGTCATGCCTTTTAGCTACTTCATCTGTTTCGAAATTTTCTTGAATGAATTTTAAAAAACGCTTCACCCACTTTTTCTTCGAATCTTGAAAGAATCTTTATGAATGTAGACATCTCCCCACTGGGGACTCTTCTGGAAATAACTCCTTCCTCGCCTTCTCCTGGTGTCTCTCTTCAAATGCCAGCTCTTGAAGCTGCAATTCTCTGTCTCGTTCCTTTTCTCTTTCCTCCGTTGCTAACTTCTCCATTTCTTCTCTTCTTTCTCACTCCTGACTTTCAGCTTGTTTTCTTTGGAATGCTCTCTCTTTTTTCCTTTCGTTTGTTTTTTTTTTCACCTCCAATTCAACTATTTTCATTTCTCTTGCTCTTTCAATATCTCGTTGTTTGATTTGTAACTGAATTTTAGCCAATTCAACACCTCAGCCTTGGAGTACGCGGTCTCTCAGATGTCCCTTGTAAATTCAAATGCTGTGTTATTATCACAACTAAGTTTGCTTCTCTCGTGCCTATGAGTAATTTTAGCTGCTACTTATTTGCCAATTCCTTCAAATTAGCTTTAGTTCCCTTTCTCAAAACCTCCAAAGTTATGTTTTCTACTCCAGTTAAGTCTGAGTGATTGACAAATGATTGCACAGTAACCCACTTTCTAACCTCGCAATACCACTCCTGATCCAATACTCTCCTCACTCTCGTCACCTTTAATGTCACCAATTCCAAGCCAATCAAGAAACTTTTGAATGTCCCGCAATGAGCCCCCAGTTTTGTTAAGGACGCAGCTGATAGTAAAGGTTGGTTATTTCAAATCCCAAAAGGGAAACTTTAAACGATTGCCTTGAATTGGATTTTGCAATTTGATATAACGTGAGGAAAGTTTTCAAATAAAGAGAATGAAGTTCCAAATGGTTTATCCTGGTTTTCAATCAAATAAACTTTTATTCAGCAACAAAAACCACAATGTATGAAACTAGAAGAAGCCTTAGCCGAAGCAATGATTCTGCAGAGTGTCATTAGCTTAACCCAGTTCCAAACAACCTTTACTGCAGAACCTTCAGAGATAATTCTGCACAAAAATATTCAGAAAATCATATAAATGGACAACAACTGTTTTAAGTATCCAGTAATAGATACCACACAAGGCAATTGAATTTAGTTGGGATTTGCTCCTGAGGTAAAACAGTCAGTTGACATTTTAATCGAGGCTTTCCTCACAGGGCTGCCTTACTAGGAGTTAATCAGCTATTCCTACAATGGCTGGGGTCAGAAACTGTTACCCTTTCTTTGGTTTCATCATCTTCTGATACAGTGTTTTGCCGTTTTGATATCCCCTTGCCTCCATTCACGACTTCAGAAATCAAACTTGATTACCTTAATTTTCTGAGTCTAAATTTTAGAGTGTCAATGTAAATTTAACCCCTTGTCTTCGCCTTTGAAACTCTAACAACTTATTCAAAAACACTGCATGCTCTGTACCTCTTTTTCACCAGCTTGCCTTCGGTCATCCGCTGTTTGCAGTGTTACTGGGCTCATCAACATCCCAAAAACTCCATTTGTATAACCAAACCAAGAGTGTAAATCTAAAGTTCACACATTGTTTTCAGTTAAAATTGAGTTCGTCAGAATCTGAAATATATTGGATAAAATAGAAGATTTTGAGATTGCCCGAGACCTAATGCTTGGATCAGATAACAGGTCGATGACATTGTAGGCATGGCCAGCATTTGTTGCCCATCCCTAGTTGCCTTTGAACTCTGACTGGCGACAAATGAGGAAAAATAGTGATGGCATGACAATATCTTTCACATGCTTCTGGGAATGCTGCCTCTTTTCCCGAAATGGCCACGAAAATGATGTGAAAGTTTTGTGGTGGGGAATGTGGACTTTGTGCAATGAGAATGGGGAGAATGTGAAACAGGCTGTTGACTCACCATCACCTGTAAACTCTATTCCTCAAAATCAAGATCAACCCATTATACTTCCTGAACCAGTTTCTTCATTTCCTTTCAAAGCTGTGGAATTAGTGAGAAATAGAATTCATTTCCCCACAATCTCATCCATCAGTCATCTGATCCAAGCACTGGGTTCAGTTTAAACACAAAATCTTCCCTTTTATCCAACAATCTATGTTTCTGATCCTGACCAATCCCCTTTTAATTTCCACCTGACCAAAATGTGTAGATTTCAGGGCGATTCTGATTCTGATTTTCAAATCCCTTTGGATAGGTTTATTCAACAGGAGTTGAGCTGGACAGGAACAATTACTTTGCTACCCAGTCCAGGGTTAAATTTTCCAGCTCTCTCCCGATCGTTTAATGAAATTCCGGATGACAGTAAAGGGACATTTCACAGCATTCATCACCTCCTCTCTGAACTTCCTCTGTGTGACTGCATAAATAAATGTGTTGGTGCAGGAACTGGATAACTGAAGCATTGATCCCATTTTGTCTGCCACAACGGTAGGAGTTGTCCACACTTGGTACATTCCAGTGATTCTCTGAATTGATAGATATACGACACGCGTCATCCATAACAGGATAAAACTGCCTGATATGGTGAAGAGTAAAATGATGGATCTTCTTCGATTCTTCATTTCTGGATCATTCTGCTCCTCCCCGTTTCGTTGTCCCCTCAGTTTCCTGCGGACTACAATGGCCAGCAGGATGTGCCTGACAGTGAGAGTATTGAGCAGCAGTATCAGCACGAAGGGGAGCACTGGGGTTAAAATACGGTCCGTCCAGTCAAAAACTATCCACACAAGTGAAAAGAAACCACCTGCTTCGATACAATACATATTAAAATTGTACACAACATATCTAAAAAACACCGGGATGTTGGTTAACAAACTCAACACACTCACCGTTGCGATAACGATGGCTGCTGTTTTCTCAGTGCAGTATTTCATCTTCAGTTTCTGGAAGCAAATGGCCACCATTCGGTCAAAGGTGAAGGCAACTGTGAGCCAGACAGAGCTCGCTACGACGGTGGATGATATCACTTTTAGACCGTTACACAATGGTGAGAGCCAAAGGAATGAAGAATACAGATTTAAGAAATTTAATTTGCTCACTATGACGTCAATAATGATGACCAGTAGATCCGCCAGGGCCATAGAAACCAGATACCAAGTGACACCTTTGGAAAGACCACACCTCCCTCGAGATAGAGTCACAATTGCGACCAAGTTTGCTGTAAGTTATTAAAAAGTAAATATCAGAATACCGTTGTGAAGGAAGAGGGATTTGAAAAGTAAGAAGGATGAATGTTAGAATTTACACTTTTAGAAATGCGATTAAATGAATGGGCTGGAGATTTTTCAAAATTGGTCAGCAGGTAAGTTTCTCAATGGACATGGAAAAGGTAATTAATGTGGAGTTATATTAATGGCTCTGGTTAAATTAATCAGAACATTCTCATTGCTGTGGGGATTCTATTGTTTTGCTCATGGTCTTTGGCTGGAAGTGGGATTGGATACGCTGGAAGGTAGCAGTTTAATAATCTACAGGAGCTCACAGTATGGGCTGTAACATTGACAACTTGGTCCATCCATGAGGCCTATAATGAAACTACAGCTCCCGGCTTATCAGTGTTTTCAGAGTGTGTGGGAAGGTGAGGAATGGACAGGTGAATATACAGATATCTACATTAATTCCAAAACAGAGCACACATTGAGAATTAAACTTCACAAACAGAGTCATACACTGAGACACTCCTTGGCTGTGTTAGCTCTTGCTCAGTGGCAGCACACGTGCGTAGAGTGAGAAGATTATGGAGTCAATTCAAATGCTGGAGATTTGAGACAAAATGAAGATTGATACTGCAGTGAGGACTGAGGGAAAATTCCATTGTTTTGGGTGGTGTGATTCATTGCCCCATCTGCCCTTTCAGATAGATGTAACAGATTCCGAGTCATTTCATTCAAAAAGAGCAGGGGATTCTCCCAGAGATCCTGGACAACATTTAACCCTCAAAAAACATCAGGAAATGTGAACTTAGCAGCTTCTCACAAAGAGTAATGTGGTAAAGATGAGATAATCTTCAGAGAGAGGTGTATATTGGCGAGAACACCAACGATAACTCCTCTGCTCTTCTTCATAAAGGATCTTTTAAATCCACTTGAGAGAGGAGACACAGCCTGACTTCAACATTTCACCCGAAAGGTAAAACCTCCAGCAGTGCAGCTCTTCCTCGATACTGCACAGAGACGCGAGCCTCGAGTTCCATGCAAAAGACCTGGAGTGGGACTTGAAACCTGAACCGTCTGACGAAGAGGTAAGTGTGCGGCCAACTGAGCTCCTGGCACAGACTGAGTTTGTTACGACACTTCCAAATCACCTCATTGACTGTAAAACACTTTACAGTATCCTAAAGTTGTGAAAGGTGCTACATAAATGCAAGTTCTTTCTCACTTATAATTAATCAGTCAGTGTTAGCAAAGAGCGTAAAGGAATTGAAAGGACTCCATAAATACTATTCAGAAATATTAAATATTTAATAGAATTGAGAGAAGGAGCGAGAGATAGAAAGAAAGAAGAGCAATAAAAAATACATTTCATCTTCATTGCACCCTGGTGATCAATCAAATTGATTCTGGAAATCAATAAATCTCTGGTTAGTTAGGATTTATGACTTATCGAGCAAACACACAGAAATAGTAAATGAAGCAGATTGACTCGAATTTCTGAAACCGTGGAGAGGCAGCAATAAGGGAATAAGGGAAAACATTGAGGATCATCAATGATCAACAGGATTTGAAAGAATCACCACAGACATAAGAACACCAACAAGTTCCACTGTCAGAGAAGTCAAACCGGCAATGTTTATAATAACTCACTTAGAACTCCAACCACTCCAAGTATGCGATAGAAAATGGGTTCGACATCAAAGAGCAGAAACAGTAGATCCACCAGATGCATGTTCTGTGATGAGCTCTATTGTCCTTTAGTTTTCTTGACTCTCTGAGCTCACTCACTCAGTGGAACCCTTTATTAATACAGGTGAGTGACACCCACTGAGCCCCTGAGGCTTACGTAAACATCGTTATTAGTTCCAGTAATTGGAGTAAACAGATTAGACATGCATAAAACCTCGATTAGTTAAAGAAAAACACAATTGTCTTACTTGCACTTGATAAACACCAGCATAAGCACTGGAATCAAAACATCATGGAACTGGCTTCAAAAAAAAAATCATGCAACTTCTGATGCCTGCTCTGGCTGTTGAAGGAATGATCCAGTCACACCCATTTCCCTCTCTTTTCCCCGTACCTTTTCCCCATTGAAAACCTTCAATGGATTTACTGTCCTGTTGGGTGCTGCAAAATCTAATAACAGTTTCGTGAGCGAGGGTGAGAGAGTGAGGGTGAGAGAGCGAGGGTGAGAGAGCGAGAGTGAGGGAGTGAGAGAGTAAGTCAATCACCTGGACTCTGCATTCCAGTTTGTGCAGATTAAATTAAATTTACATTATCTATACTGATGGAACAGTGAGCGAGACTTTTCCATTGTCTTCATCCCTCATCATATGAGTGTCTAAACCGCTGAAACTTTTGTGAAGAGCACTAGCTAATATAATACATCAGGAATGTTACAAGTATACACATTTCCTGTTAACTTTTCCCATTGAAAATTCCTAAAGCCACATTGATAATGGAAGCTGCCAATGTCAAACGGTCACACTTGTTATGGTCCTGGACTAAAACCCCAAGGTATATTGTGAGGCCGGACTAGACCCCAACAATTTTTCTCTTACCTTAAAAAATGGAGCAACAATGTGCAAAGATGGCTTCATTTTTCTAAAGTCTTCCGTTTTTCTCCCACAATATTAGAATTCTAAGTTCTATATCTTATCACATCTAAGCATGCAAAGTTAAACAGGAATTTAGTCCATTTCAGTCTTTCTTGTCAAACATTGAACATTCCATCCTTTTTTATCAAAGTTGTGATAAAACATCTGCAATCACGTTCTCAATCGCTGCCCTGGGCGGCGGGGGTGGTGGTGGGGGGGGGGGGGGGGGGCGGGCGGGGCGGGGGGACGGAGGAGGAGGTCCAGGAGGACATGGAGGTGGAGGATGAGCCAAGGAGGGTCCAGGGGATGGGGCGCAGGTGGCAGCAAGGGTCCTGCAGGGCGCGGCAGCGAGGGAGGCACCCATTGCCACAGGGCTCTCCGATATGGGGGCGTGCAGTATACCAGCAGCAAATCCTACCCTTCCCCCGGAATTGGCATCTCGCCCCCAACCTTGTCCACAGCCCCACGCCAGTGCCCCTTTGACATTACACCAGGGAGGTGAGCCTGGATTGGCCGTGTTGGCAAGTTACTAGTCCAGGCAGGAGGGTGATGATGGCGCGCTCTGCAGCACACTGTGATGCTGTCCTGGTGCTAAACAAGTCTGATTCCCACCTGATCAAAGCATGCACACTGACGCCTTGGACTACATCCGGGTAGCATTTGAGGGCACCACCGTCGCTGCAATGTCCCAGAGATGGGGAGGGTTGGGGTGCCAGGGTCCAGAGGGTACTGGGGATGCCATTCCAGGTTGTGAGACACAGTGGGCCTGCAGGGTACCCACAGCTGATACAGTTTGTGGTGAGTACTTGGAGTGCCGTGCCAATTGGGAGTATGCCACAGGCGCTGGGATATGGGGATTGCATATTCAGTGGGCCGAAGGGCGTCTCCCTTGAAGAGTGACGCTCTGAGACCCTCTGGGTCTGGTCAGGGTAAAGTCATCCCTGTGGGAGGTGAATCACAGACATATTAGTCACATCTGTGGGGTGTAATAACATTTATTGGTGAAACTGAAAGTGCAATAACATGAAGTGCTGATAGTTAACAGTCCAATAAAACTGTTGGACGTGATGTTGAACAGTTGCTATTTCCCTAAACCTAACTTGTGTAGTCCTTTATCTAAATGTAGTATCTGTTTCTATCAGTTTAATATCTGGTATTTCCCCTATTTGTGGGTTAAATATGAAGAAATGCCCTCTTGAATCTTATGTGGCCTAGGGCTACATTGACATGTCCCACCCCAGGATGTAAATCAGGAGGTGGAAGCGGTCAGCAGTGCTCCGCACCCCATGGCCAGTGATAACCTTGGCAGGCATCCCCTGGAATGTCGAGACCTGGAAAGTCCCTGTTTATCCCACTGCCCTGGAGCTGTATCATTGTCAGGAAGGGGGTGTCTGAAGGTCTTGCAATGGCCGCAATCTGCCGTCTGGAAGGCCCTAGCACAGATTCCAGCCCTTAGTCCTCTCTGGGGGTGCCAATGTGCCCCTGTGTCACTCCATGTCCTGACAGCGCAGCCAGACTGAGCTTCAAAAGCCCCAGGGTCACCTCGTCCTGGAAGCCTAACAGCATTCATTCACCCCACGGTGTGATAGTCCTCAGCGATGGCCCTCTGAGCCTGGGCCAAGTTGTCAATAGCAGCAGCAAGTACCCTCTGAGACTGGGCCGTGCTCTGCAACCCCTCAGCCATGCCCGCTGTGACTGGGCCATGCTCCGCAGTGTCTCCAGGATATTCCCGAGCCCTTCAGCCATAGCCCGTTGTGATTCGAGAATGGTGGCAAGGACAGCAGCCTTCGCTCTCTGGGATGTGGCCATTGCCCACTGTGCCTTGGACCCTGTTACCCATGGTGACCATTCCCTGCCCCATGTTTCCCATTGCGGATGCCACCCTTGCAGTGTTGGCCTGGTTACCACACAATGCCAGCACCATTTCCTGAACCTCAAAGCTCTAGGCGGCACGGTAGCACAGTGGTTAGCACTGCTGCTTCACAGCTCCAGGATCCCGGGTTCGATTCCCGGCTCGGGTCACTGTCTGTGTGGAGTTTGCACATTCTCCTCGTGTCTGCGTGGGTTTCCTCCGGGTGCTCCGGTTTCCTCCCACAGTCCAAAGATGTGCGGGTTAGGTTGATTGGCCAGGTTAAAAATTGTCCCTTAGAGTCCTGGGATGCGTCGGTTAGAGGGATTTGTGGGTAAAATATGTGGGGGGAGGGCCTGGGTGGGATTGTGGTCGGTGCAGACTCGATGGGCCGAATGGCCTCCTTCTGCACTGTAGGGTTTCTATGTTTCTATGTTCTATGATTCCTCCCAACAGCCTCTCAGTTGCTGCAGTGTGGCCGACACCCCCTTGTGCAATCCCCGGCTCTGCTGCTGCATCTCCAGCAGCTCAGGGAGAATGAATAGCAGGGGTCTGGCATCTGGCTTGGGACCAGCTGAATCCTTGGCCCCGGCAGACACCGAGTGCCAGAGGCCTCGGACATTCCAACCTCCCCCCCATGTACATAAACGGCTGAGTTGTGTGCACCAGAGAGTGACCCAGAAGCCTCACCACTAATTTGCCCCACTGAGCTGATAGTATCTGCGCTGGTGGATTGTGTGGTGGAAACCTGTGTCGACCGACTGGTGCTGGCCTGCGAGGTTTCCTCCAATCTCTCATGGGTCGTCTTGGAGGGAGCAGGGGGGAGCAGGGGGGCGGGGTGTATCGGGGTCATTTCCTGCAACAAAGGGCACGAGGCTGAGTGCAAGGGAGGGACAGGAATCTGGGCAGCATGCCGCTTACTTGAGATGTGTCATACGAATGAAGGATTGGCCGATGCTCACTTCTAAGTCGCACGTCGACCTGGCTCTCACTCGGGGTCCTGTCCTCCTCCACCTCCCCCGCCAGATCCAGGGCTCTCTCCTCAAAGGGAGTAAGGAATCGCAGGTTGGGTACCCCACAGCCTGCCTTCTCCTGCTCCTGGTGGCTATGGGCTGACTTCTCCTTTTGGATGTGGAGATGCCGGCGTTCGACAGGGTAAACTCAGTAAGACTCACAACACCAGGTTAAAGTCCAACAGGTGTATTTGGTAGCAAAAGCCACAAACAGGGCATATAAAGACACAAACTCAATTTACAAAGTAATGGTTGGAATGCGAGTCTTTACAGGTAATCAAGTCTCAAAGATACAGACAATGTGAGTGGAGAGAGCGTTAAGCACAGGTGAAAGAGATGTGTATTGTCTCCAGACAGGACAGTTAGTGAGATTTCGCAAGCCCAGACAAGTCGTGGGGGTTACAGATAGTGTGACATGAACCCAAGATCCTGGTTGAGGCAGTCCTCATGTGTGCGGAACTTGGCTATCAGTCTCTGCTCAGCGACTCTGCGTTGTCGTGTGTCGTGAAGGCCGCCTTGGAGAATGCTTACCCGAAGATCAGAGGCCGAATGCCCGTGACCGCTGAAGTGTTCCCCAACAGGAAGAGAACACACTTGCCTGATGATTGTCGAGCGGTGTTCATTCCTCCATTGTCGTAGCATCTGTATGGTCTCTCCAATGTACCATGCCTTGGGACATCCTTTCCTGCAGCGTATCAGGTAGACAACGTTGGCCGAATTGCAAGAGTATGTACCGTGTACCTGGTGGATGGTGTTCTCACGTGAGATGATGGCATCCGTGTTGATGACCTGGCATGTCTTGCAGAGGCTGCTGTGGCAGGGTTGTGTGGTGTCGTGGTCACTGTTCTCCTGAAGGCTGGGTAGTTTGCTGCGGACAATGGTCTGTTTGAGATTGTGCGGTTGTTTGAAGACAAGAAGTGGGGGTGTGGGGATAGCCTTGGCGAGATGTTCTTCTTCATCAATGATATGTTGAAGGCTCTGGAGAAGGTGTCGTAGATTTTCCACTCCGGGGAAGTACTGGACGACGAAGGGTACTCTGTCCACTGTGTCCCATGTTTGGCTACTGAGGAGGTCGGTGCGGTTTTTCGCTGTGGCGTGTTGGAACTATCGGTCGATGAGTCGAGCGCCATATCCTGTTCTTATGAGGGCATCTTTCAGCGTCTGGAGGTGTCTGTTGCGATCCTCCTCATCTGAGCAGATCCTGTGTATACGGAGTGCTTGTCCACAGGGGATGGCTTCTTTAACGTGTTTCGGGTGGAAGCTGGAGAAGTGGAGCATTATGAGGTTATCCGTGAGCTTGCGGTACAGTGAAGTGCTGAGGTGACCGTCCTTGATGGAGATGCGTGTGTCCAAGAATGCACCCAATTCCGGAGAGTAGTCCATGGTGAGTCTGATGGTGGGATGGAACTTGTTGATGTCATCATAGTGTTGTTTCAATGATTGTTTACCATGAGTCCAAAGGAAGAAAATGTCATCGACGTATCTAGTGCATAGCATCGGTTGAAGTTCCTGCGTGGTGAAGACGACTTGTTCGAACCTGTGCATGACGATGTTGGCATGTTGAGATGCGAATGTGGTTCCCATGGCTGTTCCGTGTGTCTGGATGAAGAACTGGTTGTTGAAGGTGAAGACATTGTGGTCCAGGATGAAGCGGATGAATTGTAAAATTGCATCTGGAGACTGGCAGCTGTCGGCGTTGAGTACTGAGGCAGTTGCAGCAATGCCATCGTCGTGGGGGATGCTAGTGTAGAGTGCCAAGACACCCATTGTGACGAGGAGTGCTCCTGGTTCAACTGTTCCATGTGTGCTGGGTTTCTGTAGCAAGTCCGTAGTGGCACGACAAAAGCTGGGGGTTCTTTGTACACGAACCACATTCGCATCTCAATATGCCAACATCTTCATGCACAGGTTCAGACAAGATCTCTTCACTACACAGGACCCTCAACCTATGCTTTCCACTAGATACATTGATGACATTTTCTTCCTTTGGACTCATGGTGAACAATCATTGAAACAACTATATGATGACATCAACAAGTTCCATCCCATCATCAAACTCACCATGGACTACTCTCATGAATCGGTTGCATTCTTGGACACACGCATCTCTATCAAGGACGGTCACCTCAGCACGTCACTGTACCGCAAGCCCACGGATAACCTCACGATGCTCCACTTCTCCAACTTCCACCCTAAACACGTTAAAGAAGCCATCTCCTATGGACAAGCCCTCCGAATACACAGGATCTGCTCAGATGAGGAGGATCGCAACAGACACCTCCAGACGCTGAAAGTACAGGATATGGCGCTCAACTCATCGATCGACAGATCCGACGCGCCACAGCGAAAAACCGCACCGAACTCCTCTGAAGACAAACACGGGACACAGAGTACACTTCGTCGTCCAGTACTTCCCCGGAGCGGAGAAACTATGACATCTTCTCTGGAGCCTTCAACATGTCATTGATGAAGACGAACATCTCACCAAGACCATCCCCACACCCCACTTCTTGCCTTCAAACAACCGCACAATCTCAAACAGACCATAGTCCGCAGCAAACTACCCAGCCTTCAGGAGACCAGTGACCACGACACCACACAACCCTGCCACAGCAACCTCTGCAAGACGTGCCAGATCATCAACACGGATGCCATCATCTCACGTGAGAACACCATCCACCAGGTACACGGTACATACTCTTGCAACTCGGCCAACGTTGTCTACCTGATACGCTGCAGGAAAGGATGTCCAGAGGCATGGTACATTGGGGAGACCATGCAGACGCTACGACAGCGGATGAATGAACACCGCTCGACAATCACCAGGCAAAAGTCTTCTCTTCCTGTTGGGGAACACTTCAGCTGTCACGGGCATTCGGCCTCTAATCTTCGGATAAGCGTTCTCCAAGGTGGCCTTCACGACACACGACAACGCAGAGTCACTGAGCAGAGACTGATAGCCAAGCTCTGCACACATGCGCGTGAGGACGGCCTCAACCGGGACCTTGGGTTCATGTCACACTACCTGCAAGCCCCAAGACTTGCCTGGGCTTGCAAAGTCTCACTAACTGCCCTGTCTGGAGACAATACATATCTCTTTAACCTGTGCTTGACGCTCTCTCTCCACTCACATTGTCTGTACCTTTGAGACCTGATAACCTGTAAAAACTCGCATTCCAACCATTATTTTGTAAATTGAGTTTGTGTCTTTATATGCCCTATTTGTGGCTTTTATTACCAATTAAGCCTGTTGAACTTTAACCTGGTGTTGAGAGACTTCTTACTGTGCTCTCCATTTGGGGACAGAAGCGGGGACTGAAAGCCTGATGTCTGGGAGGGGATGCGGTGTCGGGGGTTTCTGGATGTCAGGGTGGGATCTGTCAGATATGTACCTCGACAGGCAGGCCTGTGACAGAAGGTGCCAGAGGGGTTGAATGCAGGTTCTCCGGCTCGGGTGCTGGAAGGCTGTGGGGTGTCATGGGGTGGATGAACATTCCAGGCGTGACATGTGGGAGCGATGCCAGGATGGGATGGACACTCAGCCTTACTGCCCAAAGAGACTATTCATTTTCTTCTGGCACTGGCAGCAGGTCCAATGTGCTAGTCCATGGGCACTGACTGCCACGGCCACCACCTCCCAGGCCACTTTGCTGTCCTGACCCCTGGCTCGTTGCCCATCCGGGCGGAATTAATGTGTCCCTCCTCCCCTGCATTGCATCTGGCAAACATCCCAACTCTCCCTCAATAAACTTCAGAGCAGTTCTTCAAGGTGCCATCTTCCTGACGTGACTGCCTGTGTGTCCATCGTTTGAACTTATATGAAGCTCTCCCTTGTTAAGGGAGTTCAGCTGTGGGACGTTTGGGTGGGTCACACACCCAGAGGCTCCATTCCAGCAAGAATCACTGGAGGCTGCCATGTTACAATAAGGGGGGGACAGCAGCAAGCACAACTCTGCAGGGATGGTGATCAGGGAGAGGGGAGAGGCTGCAACTCTGCATGGGGTGATGATTGGGGAGGGGAGCTCTGTTGGGATGGTGATTGGAGAGGGGGAAGCTCTGTAGTGGTGGTGATTGGGGAGAGGGCAACTCTGCAGGGGTGGTGACCAGGGAGGGGGCAACTCTGCAGGGGTGATGGTCAGGGAGGGGAGCTCTGTTGGGGTGGTGATTGGAGAGGAGGCAATTCTGTATGGGTGGTGATCGGGGAGGGGGCAACTCGGCAGGGGTGGTGATCATGGAGGGGGGAGGGGGGAAGTCTTCAGGCATGTTGATGGGTGTGGGGAGCTCTGCAGGGGTGGTGATCGGTGGGGGGGGGGCCTACAAGGTTGGTGATCGGGGGTAGATCTGCAAGGCTGGTAATTGGGGAGGGTGACCAGGGAACTCTGCTGTGGTGGTGATCGGGGAAGGGGCAGATCTGGGGATCTTTGCAGGGGTGGTGATCAGGCGGAGGATCTGCGGGGGGGTGATTGTGGAGGTGGTAGAATGGGGAACTCTGAGGATGGGGGCAAGTGGTGGGGGTGGTCCCGATGTCTGTGGAGCGGGAGATATGGGGCACAGGGGGCGATCAGTAGCCTGTGGAGAGGGGCTCCAACGTCTGTGTGATGGGGGAGAGAGCAGCACAGGGAGTGATTGGTGAGATGGGTGGGTTCAGATGTCCTGGGTGGTGGCAATGTCCATGGGAGAGGGGGCGCAGCAGGGAACCACAGGAAGATCGGGGCGCCTGCACAATGGCATCCCAAGAGCTCAGCAGCCGGCTTCCCCGGCGAGTTCAGTCTCCCCTCATGGACGAGAATTGCATCCTGGCTCATTTTTGCACAAAGTGACGTAAGATTGCAGTTTCAACTCACCCAAGAAACAAGTCTGGAACTCTTCTATTTTCTTGCTCGCTCTTTTTCATAGGATCATGCCCTGTGTCTCCTTCTCAATGGCCAAATATTAATTTGGATGAGCGATTAATTTTCTGGACAAATGGGTCTTTCTATCCATTCATTGTGCTCTTGTAACAGGACAGCACCAAGACCCACATCACTTGCATCAATCACAGAATTCCCACAGTGCAGAAGGAGGTCATTTGGCTCATCGAATCTGTGCCAACCACAATTCCCCCCCCCCCGCCCTCCAGCCTCAACCCCCGTAACCCCACATACTTAGCTTGCTCATCCCCCTGATGCTAGGCTCAATTTAGCCTGGCCAATCAACCTAACCCGCACATCTTTGGACTGTGGGAGGAAACCGGAGCACCCGGAGGAAACCCACGCAGACACAGGGAGAATGTGCAAACTTCACACAGGCAGTGACCCGAGGCCGGGATTGAACCCGGGTCCCTGGCGCTGTGAGGCAACAATGCCAAACACTGTGCCACCCTTTTTCGCCAGCAGAAATTGCTTTGCATAATTTGGTGTCACCAAAACTGGTAAGGTGCTGAACAGTTTTCAGATTGTCCTGACATTTAGATCACCATTGAATTTTCCTGTGTGTTTTCAGCAGTTCAGTCAGTGGAGTAACCACACTGCTAAAATTTGGTGTGAATCTACTGTAGAAACCACTCATGCCGAGGAGGAACCTCAGCACTTCTCCTCTCATTGACTGTACTGGAAACTCCCCAATTATTTTCACTTTCAAATTCCAAAAGGTGTCCACAGATTAAACAGTCCAAAGATGTGCAGGTTGGGTGGATTGGCCATTTTATATTACCCCTTATTGTCAGGGGGACTAGCTGGGGCAAATGCATGAGGTTATGGGGATAGGGCCTGGGTGGGATTGTGGTTCGTGCAGGTTCGATGAGCCAAATGTCCTCCTACTGCACGGTAGGATTCTACAATCTAAGTTCCATGGAGCCATCTGTCCATGTCCAATTGTAATACCTAAGAAAGTGACCTGGGCTTTTGTGAATTCACTTTTGGCCAAGTTTACCAATAAACCCGCCTCCTGTTGCTGAAAGAACAAATCCATTAAGTGTTCCAAATGCTCCTTCTACATCTGGCTGAAAACCAGAGCATCTCTGTACACTGCACAATTATTTAGTCCTGAAACGACCTTGTTGGTTAGTTTTTGGAATGTTTCAGGTGCATTCTTGTTTCCAAATGGCGTGAATTTATACTGATACAGATGTTACAAAAGCCAAAACCTCCTTTGTCCTTTCTGAGAAAGGTACTTGCCAATATCCCCGGAGTCAGTCAAGAATGGCCATGAAAGTTGCTTGTCCCACCTTTTCAATAGTGTCTTCCAATCGAGGAATCGGATCCAAATCTGACTTTGCAATCACATTGAGCTTTCTATAGTCCATATATAGTCATTGTGTACCATCTGGTTTTGGAACCGTCACAATAGATAACCTCCAATCATTGCAACTCAGTTCTATGCTATCATTCTTAAGCATGCTTTAAATCTCACTTTGAATCTGTGCCAACTTCAGTGAATATTATCTGTACGGATGCTGCTTAATTGGAACAACATTTCCTACATCTCTATTGTGCACACTTTGATATTTCCAAATTTGTTCCCACCTATAGCGCTCTGTGATTGTAATAACTACGTCAGGACATTTTGATCTTGGTCCAGAAGATATTCAGTAATTTATCCCAATTTCTGATTATTTCCTCATTGTCCATTCTAATTTGGGGAATGTCAATGTGATTCAATGCCCTTTCAGAGGGAGGGGAATTAACTCACACTCTCTGAACAAACAGGTATCATTGATTTTAACAGTCATCAGACAATACAATATTTATCAACACACGAGGTTTGAAACCAAACAATTTCAATTGAAGAAGAATGGCCCAAGTCTTCCCATCTCCTGTGTGGGAATTATGCTGTGGAGTTCTGTGGGAACTGTCTGGAAAGTTTAAACTTCTAATGGACAATTCTCCTGCTCCCCGGACACTGTGTGAATATCTCCGATTCTGAGTTTCAACCAGAGACTTCTGACAGTTTCTTGGGATTTAACTGGGTAGTTACCCAGGAGACGTGAGACAGATGGTCTAACATCTGGATAACTACACAACTGATCCTTCCTCCAAACAATCACCCAGTCACCCAACTATCCCTCAAACACCGACTACCCTCTAATCACCAACTGTTCCTGACCACCCTACTAACCCCACTCACCTGGCTACCACCACAGAACACCCAACGAACCAGTAACAGCCCGACCACTCCCTGCCTACCCCTGATCAACTGACTTTCCCTCAACAATTGACTCTTCCAAACACCTGTCTCCCACCCCAAACAGTCCCAAGCCACCCTCCGACCAAACCCAACCACCCACACAATGTCCAGGTTACCCACCTCACCCACCCTTCCCATACACTGACTGACGCTCTCACCCATCTAACCACCTGCCCACTCATCCAGCTACCCTCCCATCCACATACCCACCTTCTTTCTCAATTGTATGCACATTCCACCTACCCACCCATGAACTCACCCACCTATTAAATCATCCACCGACAACTGACAGACCCATTTCCCCACCTGTCCACTCGCCCACATATGCACTCTCCTCCTTCACCGGTATATCTACCTCACCCACCGAACAATCATTCAGCTACCCACTTCACTGACCCACCAATTATGGGAAAGTTTACTTCATGGGCTATTTGTTATTCTGTCATGGGACATGGGCATTGTTGACTTGTTGGCATTTACAGCCCATCTCTAGCTGCTTCTGATAATGTGGTGGAGAGTGTTTATATTCAGTTCTTGGAAGTGGCTAAGGGAAGCTAATTAAAATGCTGGATTTTAGAGATTGCCAGAATAACAAAAAACTGTCATACGGAACTTGAGTATTGCTGTAGAAAGACATTTTGTTGAAGCTTTTCATCTTGCATTCATCAGGACAAACACATTCTCCCAAAAAAATTCTAAGTGTCGAATTCACGTGAGAACTGGAGTAATTCACGCTGGGTTATTTTCAGTGGGACTACAGGGAAGAATCTTCCACACTCTGTGCACTGCAGAGGCCACCAGCGTGAATATCATTAAAAACTAGTGGGTGGGTCATATTCCCGCTGGAGAGGCTGAAATCAACACACGAAGCGGGCCACTGGGCATACATCAATCTGTCAGTGCCGAGAGCAGCGCATGCGCAGTGGCCCCGCACTTACAGCCTCCCGATGGCTGGCCAGCCCTCCACCCACTCACGGCCCGATTGCTAGCCCCCTCCAATTCCCGAGCCCAGCTCTCAACCCCCCTCCCAGCCCACGTTGATCTCCAACCCCCCACCCTGACGGTTACCCTCCTGCAGTCTTGGCCCCCCATAGTGCTGACCACCCCCCCCCCCCCACCAAGCAGTCCTTAACACCCCATCATTTCTCCTGACCACCCCTCCCAGTTGGTCCTGATCACTGGCTTCCCTCCATCTCCCACCGACTGCTATGCAGAGGGGCTGCGGGACCCTCATCCCCACCAATTGTCCCTAAGCCCTGACCCATCAGACCCCACCACCTGGGCCCTGCTCCCTATATGCCCCACACACTTGACACTGCCCCATGCCCGATGGGCAATGCCAAGGTTCCCCCTGGGCATTGGCACCTTTCCTCTTGGGCAGTGCCAGAGGGGCCAGGCTGGTACTGCCAGGGTGACAATGCCTGGGGCACCCAATTGCCCCCCCCCCCTTCACTCCAGCAGGTTTGGGCCATCAGCTCCCCGAAAATGAGGAGCTACCCCACTGAAATCAAATATGCCTAAAGGGGCGGGAGGGTCAAGCGGCCCAGAGACGTCAGTCCTGGGCTCACTAATATTACTGAATATATATAGTAATGCTCATTACAATAATTTATGCGCCTCCCTGCCAGTTTCCAGTGGGGAGTTGACGCCGCTGGAAATCCGGCACTGGGAGATGCTCGTGGGCCTTGATGCCCAGCGCAGATCCCGCGCATCGGGCATCACTGGAACCTCCCAGCCCACTGCGCTAAAGAAGTGCAACAGGATGGGAGAATCGCCCCCGAGAATGCCAAAATCAGGGCAAACAACAACGTTATCCTCTATGAGCACTGATTTGCCAATTAAATCCTGGCATTTCGCCCTTTCTCATTCAGTGAAAAAAATGACTTCTGCTAATCCTTCATTTGCAAAACACATCCCCATATCTTGCCTTTGGTATTTGTTTTGGAAAAAAATCTGGTCTTGCTCATCCTCTGGTGAAGGCCGAGAAAGGAAAATGCTATGGGGCCTAAGAAAAATAGTAGAGACTGACTCTGCTACAAACTGATAAACATTTTCCACGAATGTACAGAGAAAGCATGAAATTTTATTTTCAACACTTGGACTTCTGCACAATTTAACTTCCAAACTATGAAACTTCAACCTGAATATTTTAACTTCCACACTTCCCTCCTTTTTGTCCTCGAAGGACAACCTGATGGGTCCTCCATGATTTCTACGTCGATGCACATCAGCTTTCAAAATTCTTCCTCGGTCGGTTCATAGATTGGGAGGGCTGGAAGGAGATGGGGTGCTGGACTGTGGATAAAAGAACGAGGGTGACAGACAGAATGGATCAAGCAAGAGACAAGCTGAATAACGACATAAAGGGCAATGAGCAATGCCAGGTCTATAATAAGGTCTTTGAAAAGGGCCTCAAGAAAGTCCCCAAACCACCCACCAAGATTAGAGAGGGAGCCACCAGTCAAAGGGTATGCCCCGAGCAACTGAGCACAAAAGATGCACCTGCTCCTGAATGGTACGTACATCTGGCTCGATCCTATGATCCTCATTAATGTAAAAACAGCATGTCTCATTGACTGCAACGCACAATGCCCCCTGTGCTGCTAGCAGTAGATCGAGGGCCATGCGGTTCTGTAGCACCACCTTAGAATGGGACTGATTATCCGACTGCAGGCCCTGAATGGCGTCTAAGGTGCTGTTTTCAATTATTTCCATAGTTGCAGAAATATTAAGAATGGCCATTTCTAATTCCGAGACCCCAGGACCTGGGTGGAGGGCCCAGACAAACTGGTAAAAGCCGGTGTTACGGGTGACTAGTGGGTTCGGAACTGACCGCTTCACAAACCCTGCATGGTTGTGAAGGGAGTGGATGAATAGGTCCTTGACCCCAAAGGCCTTGGGATCATGTGACCTGTGGTCCAGGTGCCAGTCCAATCGACGGGGAGGGTCTTGTAGGCATCGTCCCCACAAAGCCAGAACGAGGCATTGCGAACAAGGGTCGGGTACCAGAATGTGGAGTTTTGGTAAAAGGTGATCCAATACTGGGTATGGGGAGATTTCTTCTGGGCATTCCAACGGATGTGACACGTCTGACTGAGACGTAGAGTCCTTCGGGTAACTTGGTCTGCATACCATGGTTACAAGGCCCTGATCCCTTGGGATAGATGCCGTCAGAAGGCCAAATGGTAACAAGACCATTGAGGGTGAGGTTGTGTGACCGCTGGCAATCACACTCACCCTTGGTGTAGCAGAGTTTGGCCTCGGATGTGGGGGCCTGAGTGATGCATAAGGGGTTGTTAGTCGTGCAATCTCCAAAAAGGGTGTCATGGGACTGAACAGATTGTGGAAGTGAAAATGGGCTTCCCGGTAGTCATAATCTGCAAGGTAAGTACAGGAGGTCAATGGAAGATCACCCATCTGAATGCCCCCATGGGTATAATTCCTCCAAACACACAGCCATGCCGGTGCCTTAATGGCCACAGGGATAGGCTGTTGCCTCCAGGTAGGTGCCCATTGAATGTGGATCACCGTGGCTTCTGCAGACCACTCAAGGTTTGACGGGGGAGCACAAAGCATTTCTGATGAGGCGGGGGAGGCAGGGAGGCGAGTACAGATCCATCCATAATTGCGTCTGGTTGCCCTGTGAAGTGACAGCCCGCATACTTCGAATTGTGGAAATGCGAATCCACGCCTCTGCGAAGGGTAGTACAATCAATGACAGCCAAAAAAATCCACATTTCAAACAGCATCAAGTCCTTGTTTCAGTCTCTTCTTCTGAGGGTGCCCGCTTGACATGGGTCACCTGCATCCACAAAGGTTTCCCTTCCACATTCACGGCTGTGTGAGTTGTCAGCAGGACGCGGCAAGGTCCCTCCCACCGAGATTCCAGGCAATGCTTTCTTCGGAAGGTCTTATCAAAGACCAAGTCTCCTGATTGATAGGTATGGCAGCCCTCAGTGATGACTTGCTTCTGAGCTTCGACGACTGTGAACGCAAACCTTTAAGCGAGTTGGTTAGAGCTATGCAATAGTCCATCATTCCTTCGTCCATGGAGTTGATATTCATTTGTTTAATAGTGAGGGGTGGGGAGATAGGTAAGCGCATGGGACGTCCCATTACAATCTCATAAGATGTCAAAGAGGTGGTAAGATCGGGATGAGAGCACATGACCATGAGGGCCAGGGGTAGGGCTTCAGGACATTGTCACTAGATCGTGTCTCAGGAATCCCGAATCGAGGAACATATTCACGTAACAGCAACTTAGCTACAGTAACAGCATCATTCTTTCTAGTTGGGCATGTTTCTACCCATCATGAAAGTAAACAGACAATAACAAGTACATGTCTGTACCCCATACATTTGGGTATTTGAATAAAGTCCATTTGTCGCCGCACAGTTGTGGGCCTGCTGCTGCAGCCACTGGTGGCATCTTGCCAGGTTTATTGCTTGGCAGAGGAGGCATCGAACAGCAACTTTTCCTGCCAAGGTGGAAAATCCTGGTGTGAACCACGACTGCTGCACTATCCTGATCATCGCCCCTTTGCCCACATGGGTAAACCCATGTAACATGTGGGCAAGGCAGGGCAGGAGTACGATAGTAGGATCCCACCCTGTGAGATTGGGTGAGTACAGCCTGGGGGAACCCATTTTACTCGTGGACATAAAAGGTGAAAGGGCTCAGCGTAGTCTGGTAGCATGAATGCAGGTGCAGAGGCTACAGCGGCCTCTGAATCAAGGAGGGATTGTATGATTTGCCCAGTTAAAAGGCTTCATTTCAAGGTATTTCTGCCTAATGTAACTAATTGTGCTGTGCTTTAAGCTAACTTAAGATAATTCAGCCTGGAATTCTGGGTCCAGCCTTGGAAATTAGCAAGTCTGACAACACTAGGTTAAAGTCCAGCAGGTTTATTTGGCAGCACGAGCTTGCGTAGCGCTGCTCCTTCATCAGGTGAGCGCAGGATTTGTTTCACAAACAGGACATATTTAGACACAAATTCAATTACAAGATAATGGTTGGAATGTGAGTCTTAACAGGTAATCAAGTCTTAACAGGTGCAGACAATGCGAGGGGAGAGAGGGTTACGCAAAGGTTAAAGAGGTGTGAATTGTCTCATGCCAGGACAGTTAATGAGATTTTACAAGCCCAGGCAATTCGTGGGGGTTACAGGTAAAGTCATAGAGTCATAGAGGTTTACAGCATGGAAACAGGCCCTTCGGCCCAACTTGTCCATGTCGCCCTTTTTTTTTTAAAACCCCTCAGCTAATCCCAATTGCCCACATTTGGCCCATATCCCTCTATACCCATCGTACCCATATAACTATCTAAATGCTTTTTAAAAGATAAAATTGTACCTGCCTCTACCACTACCTCTGGCAGCTTGTTCCAGTCACTCACCACCCTGTGTGTGAAAAAATTGCCCCTCTGGACACTTTTGTATATCTCCCCTCTCACCTTAAACCTATGCCCTCTAGTTTTAGAATCCCCTGCCTTTGGGAAAAGATATTGACTATCTACCTTGCCTATGTCCCTCATTATTTTATAGACCTCTATAAGGTCACCCCTCAGCCTCCTACGCTCCAGAGAAAAAAGTCCCAGTCTATTCAGGCTCTCCTTATAACTCAATCCATCAAGTCCTGGTAGCATCCTCGTAAATCTTTTCTGCACTCTTTCTAATTTCATTATATCATTTCTATAATAGTGACCAGAATTGCACACAGTATTCCAAGTGTGACCTTACCAATGTCTTGTACAACTTTAACAAGAGTTCCCAACTCCTGTATTCAATGTTCTGACCGATCAAACCAAGCATGCCGAATGCCTTCTTCACCACTAGCTTTCGGAACAGGCTGTTCCTTCGTCAGGTGAGTGGAAGTTCTGATCACAAACAGGGCACAAAGACACAAACCTCAATTTACATGAATAATGATTGGAATGTGAGTCTTTACAGCTAATCAAGTCTTAATGGTACAAATAATGTGAGTGAAGGGAGCATTAAGCACAGGTGAAAGAGATGTGTATTGTTTCCAGACAGGACAGCTAGTGCGATTTTGCACATCCAGGCAAGTTATGGGGGTTACAGATAGTGTGGCATGAACCCAATATACCGGTTGAGGCCGTCCTCATGTGTGCGCAACCTGGCTATCAGTCTCTGCTCAGCGACTCTGCGCTCTCACATTCCAATCATTATTCATGTAAATTGAGTTTGTGTCTTTGTGCCCTGTTTGTGATCAGAACTCCACCCACCTGATGAAGGAACAGCCTGTTCCGAAAGCTAATGGCTTTTGCTACCAAATAAACCTGTTGGACTTTAACCTGGTGTTGTAAGACTTCTTACTGTGTTTACCCCAGTCCAACGCCGGCATGTCCACACAGGACAGAGTGTGCGTTCCCCCAGTCAAGTTGGGTCAATGCCCAAAACCAGGCAGCCGAGGTCTCCGAGCCCTTGGTCAGCGAGGCACCAAGCTTCTTTCCTGTGTAGACACCCCAAAGGTTTGAGATCTCAGTGCAACCTCCAAAAACTGGCAGAAATCATTGGGTAACAGCAATCTTAAGGCACACTCAGTCGACTCTTAAACACAAACAGTGCTGGACACCATGCACCCAATGCAAGGTCTTTAATTACTTGTGCACAAGGACAACACTCTCCGTCCACTGGGACGGACGGAGCAGTTCTGAGTTCACAGAGAAACAGCTTAGCAATTATAGTCAATTGTAGCAAATCAGGAACAAGAGATTTTTCACATCTTTCATTGCCATACATATTTGCCAATTAAATCCTGGCTTTTCGCCTTTTCTCATTCGATGAAAAATTGACTGCTGCTAATCCTTCATTTGCATAGCACATCCCCATATCATGCCTTTGGAATTTGTTATGGAAAAAATCTGGTCTTGCTCACCCTCTGATGAAGGCCGAAAAGCAAAATGTAATGGGGCCTTCACAGAATAGCACAGATTGATTCCTTTTGAAGATCAGTAAGATGATAAACATTTTCCACTACTGTACAGAGAAGGCATGAAACTTTAATTTGAGCATTTTAAATTCTGCACAATTTAACTTCCAAACTATGAAACTCCAATCGGAACATTTCAACTTCCAGACTCCCTCTTTCTGTTAAAATAATGCCTTATTTATTTATGACCTTTTCAAACCCCCTTTTCACTTCCCTTTGGAAGTTAACAACTGCACACAACAAACATCATTGATCTCCCAAAGCAAATTTCTACCCAAGGTTCATTTACTAACAGAACGTTCAACTTGACAGTGCCTGCTTCTCACAGCTTTGATATCTTAAATCTTGCAGCGCCACTGTCTCCAGTTTAATAAAATTAGTCACATACATTAACAACCCTCAAAATATTAAAATTAATGTCCTCTTTCCTCAGAGTGCTGGAATGGTAACAGTGATGAGGAAGGTAAGTTATATGAAGCGGCTGCAATTATTCTTCTTAAAGCAGAGAAGGTTTGGGATATTCAACATCATGAATGTTTTTTATTCATTGGTGGGACATAGGCATCGCTGGCTGGGCGAGCATTTATTTCCCATCCCTCGTTGCCTTGGTGGGCAGTTCAGAATCAACCACATTGCCATGGCTCTGGAGTACATGTAGGTGAGACCAGGTAAAAACTGCAGATTTCCTTCCCTAAAGGACAGTAGTGAACCCAGATGTTTTTTTTTGTCAATTGATAATTGTGTCATGGTCATCAGCAGATTCCCAAATTCAGATTTATTTTATTGAATTCAAATTCCACCAGCTGCCTTGGCGAAGTTCAAACCCAGGTCCCAAGAACATTAGCTGAGTTTCTGGGTTAACAGTCTAGCGATAACACCACTGGGCCATTACCTCACCCTGCTCTAGTAAAGCAGGAGAAGCTGTTTCCAGTGGCAGAGTGTTGGTGACCAGTGGACACAGATTTGAGGTGACTAGGAAAAGAGGCAGAGGTGGCATGAAGAAACATTGGCCGGGATCTTTGGGGTGGGGGGGGGGGGGGGGGGGGGGGTGGGTAGGCAAACCCAAGACTCAGTGCCATGAGCCGGATGTAAGAAGTGATCATATTTCAGTTGGCAGTGGGACCCAGGGGCGGTTTATTGATGCCAAAGGCCATGGCCAATGTCCGATTATGGTTGGCCCTATGAAAACTGCCACCCCAATCAGAGTTGGTCCTTGCTGGGCTGCGGGGATAGGGTGCCACAATGATTGACCATCCTTTCTATACCTCAATATATTACCTGCAATCCAAGGCACTTTGATTTTACACGCTGATCTATTGTGGGACTTTGTAAAAGCCTTCTGAAAGTCCAAATAAACCACAGCTATTGGCTCCCCCTCATGAACTCAACGAACTACACTTTCCAGTAGATTTGTCAAGCATTTCGTCAATGCATGCTGACTCTATCCGATTCTATTGACCATGTGCTCTGCTGTAAAATCTTTCATAATTGATTCTGCAATTTCCCCACTGCCCAATTTCCCCCAAAATCCCCGTTTTCTCTCTACCTCCCTTTTTAAATAGTGGAGTTACATTATCTAACCTCCAAATCTGTAGGAAGTATTCCAGAGTCTATAGAATGTTGGAAGATGACCACCAATGTATCCACTATTTCTAGGGCGACTTCCTTCAGTAATCTGGGATGTAGATTATCAGGCCCTGGGGATTCATTGGCCTTCTATTCCATTAATTTTCCCAACGCCATGTCTCTACTGATATTGGTTTCCTTCAGTTCCTCACTCTCACTAAACCCTGTGCACCCCAACATTTCTGGTGCATTATTTGTGTCCTTTCTGAAGACAGAACCAAAGTACGTATGTAGTTGGTCTGTCATTTCTTTGTTCCCCATTATAAGTTCCCTGTTTCTGACTGTAACAGACCTACATTTGTCTTCACCAACATTTTTCTCTTCACATATCTCCAGGAGTCTTTACAGTCAGATTTTATGTTTCCCACAATTTACTCTCCGACTCTACTTTTCCCTTCTTAATCAATCCCTTTGTCCTGCCTTGCTGATTTTTAAATTGCTCCCAATCCTCAGGTATGTTGTTTTCTTTGACCAATGCTCCTCAGATCTAACACTACATCTAATTTTCCTTGGAAACTATGTTTTGGCCACCTTTCCCGTTTTACTTTTGCACCAGACAGAAATAAATAACCATTGGAGTTCATCCATGTACTCTTTCAATGTTTGCAATTGACTATCCACAAGCATCCCTTGAATAATGTTTCCCAATCCATTATAAGCAACTTGCATCTCATACCATCAGTTTCCTTTATTAGGATTCAGGGCCCGAAACTCAGAATCAACGGCATCACTCTCCATCTTGATGAAGAATTCTATTGTCACTCATCCCCAAAGAGTGTCACACAATTAGATTGCCAATTATTCCTTTCTCATTACACAATGCACAGTCTCGGATGGCATATTCTCCAGTTGGTTCCTGAACATATTGGTCCATAAAAATCATCCCATATACCCTCCAATAATTTCTTCTCTACAGTATTGTGGCCAATTTGACTTGCCCAATCCATCACTACTGCATTTACAGCCCTCCATTGACTCCAGGCCCTCAATTTTAAAATCCTAATCCTTCGGTGACAGCACAGTGGTGGGGTAGCACGGTGCCACAGTGATTAGCACTAGTGCCTCTCAGCACCAGGGATCCATTTGGAACCCAGCCTTGGGTAACTGTATGTGGAGAGTTCGTGCATTTTCCCAGTGTCTGCATGCAGTTGCTTCAGGTGCTCCAGTTTTCTCCCACAATCAAAATGTGCAGGTTAGGTGGATTGGTCATGCTAAATCATACCTTAGTGGCTCAAAATGTGTCGGTTAGTGGGATTAGCAGGGTAGATACATGGGGTGGGCCTGGGCAAGATGCTGTCAGGGAGCCAGTGCAGACTCAATGGGCCAAATGGCCTTTCTGCCTAGTAGGGATTCTGAGATTCTTTGAGTTCCTCCATAGCCTTGTCCTTCCTTCCTGCATAATCTCATCTATCTGTCAATCCTCTGAGATATCTGCACTCTTCCAGTTCCAGCATGTTGAGCACTTCCTATTTTCACCATCGTCCAAGTGACAACTGTGCTTTCAGCTATTTGGCCTCGAAACCCTAAAATTGCCTCCCTAATTTTTCCCCATCTTTAAAATGCTCCCGAAAAGCACTACATCTTTGACCAGGCTTGTCCAGCCAGCTGTCCTGAACTGTCCTACCAAGAATGTTTTAAATAATAATAAGATGGAGATCCCAGCATTGGATTGGGGTGGGCACAGTAAGAAGTCTCACAACATAGGTTAAAGTCCAACAGGCTTATCTGGAATCATAAGCTTTCCAAGCACTGCTCCTTCATTCTCCACTCACCTGATGAAGGAACAGCACTCCAAAAGTTCATGAGGTCGTGAGACTTAGAACCATAGAAATCATAGAATCCCTACAGTGCAGAAGGAGGCCATTCGGCCCAGAGGCTGCACCAACAACAATCCCAACAAGGCCCCATCCCCGTAACTACACGTATTTACCCTGCTAATCCCCCTGATACTAAGGGGCAATTGAGTATGGCCAATACACCTAACCCACATATGCTTGGAAAGTGGAAGGAAACCAGAGCACCCAGAGGAAACCCACGCAGACTCAGGGAGAACGTGTAAACTCATATATAATAATACTTAAAATCCAACTTGAGACATGTTGCACCCTTACTGGGTTTTTCTCTTTTTCAGTCCAGGTGGACATTAGCCCAAGCACAGAGCATCCTTTCCCCTTCCCCAGTTGATGGCAGGGTGTTGTCCCCATAGTTTGACCCCGATTCTCCTCCCCATGAAGCCTTCCCCCAAACTCTTCCCTTTAAACTCGGGCTCTTTTTCTCCCAGGAGAAGTTGAACACTTCCCCTCGCCCTTTACCTGTTTGTGGGCAGACACGTTCCTCAGCACCTTCCTGACGTACATGTCGTCGGAAGCCTTGTTGCACTCGGTGATGGCGAAGTCAGCAGCTTTCAGCACTTTGGGGCTGTTCTGGGATCCGGACTCGGGGGCGCCCAGCGAGCCTGCCCCCAATGCGCCCGCACGCATGCGCATAAACAGCCAGCACCTCAATTTCTAACTTTGATACATCAGTGATATTATTTGGATCAGTTCTTTGCTCAACTGGATCATTATTCGACAAAGAGTTTTTATTCACAGGAACAACTTTAGAATTGTGACACTCCATACCACCCATCTCCCCCTTCATCTTATCCAATTTGCTTTGAAGTTGAAGAATCTCATTACTCTTTTCCTGATGAAGATTTCGCAGTTTGTTAGATTTGCTTTTTAATTGTGTATTCAATCCATTATTCTGATTCACCGGAAATCCATGTTCCTGTTCAAGGCATTTTCCACGATAGTTCATAAGTCGTTCCGATGCTTGAAGTTCGTCAAGGTTTAACTGAAGATGCAACTTTGCTTTTTCAAGTTGATACTTTAGACATTTCAACTCCTTAGTCAAGTGTCTCATTTTCCATGATTGACTCTCAGTTGTTCTCACCATTTCTCGTTTCTCATTAGCAAACTCCTCTTTCCTTTGTGAAAGTTGTTTTTCTACATTGATCAGTTTTTCCTTCAATTGCTTGTTATGAGCAATAGGTGTCTTAATTTTGTCCGCAGTAGTTTTCAAAAGTTCATTCAAGGCCACATGGTCAACTGCCTGTAGCAACACAGCTGTCATCACATTACTGTTCCCACAAACCAAGACATTATCAAGAATGAAGTCTATCTCTCCAGTAGGTGATTTAGGAATAATTTCCACTGTAAAAATTCCATTTAATAAGTTACTTATTAAATTAACTTCCAACAAAGAAACGTGTTCATCCCTCAATTAATATTCCTTATTATTACTATTTTCATCATAAAACCTTTTGGAATACAAATTGTATCATCAGCCGCCATCAATGACTGACCTGCTCCAGTATCTCGCAAAATTTTAATTTGATTACTGATTTGTTAACCTTTTTGAAAAAGATATCCAGAATGTCTAATAGCCTGATTTCCTTCAGAATCCAAAGAATTCTCTGAACTATCTTAAATCGTTATCCTGTTGCTCATTGATTCTGGGGGAACATGTTTCATCTGTACCACTGCTATAGTTTTAACAACCAGTTCCTTTTTTGGTGCTACCTTTCTGGCCGCTGCAACTCCCTTTGATGGGCGGAGCAAGCTGATAAAATCACACAGAAGGTGAGAAATCAGGATTACGCCCAATTTCTCGCCTCTCGCGACTTTCCCGGTGATGTTCGCCTCTCGCTGGAATTGGGCAAGAGGCTGAATAAATTATTTAACTTTATCACAATGCTAATTTAAGGGTCATTAGCGAGCACAGTGCTGAATAGTCTGGGCTCGCTTACCTTTATGGCAGGAAAACACCTGCTCCTATTGAATAGGGAACAGTCATGTTGGCTTCGCCAGTAGAACCGGGGGCCATTGAGGCACCCTGGGGAGGCCGAGGACAAGCGGGTGTGCTACAAGAACAGTGGTACTGCCAGCCTGTCACCTTGGTGATGACCACCAGGCAGTGCCAGGGGTGGGACTTATAGGGTTGGCCCAACTGGGGACTGTGCACTCTGCCTGCGAACGGGTCGAGGGGAGGGGGGGGCGCATTCTGCATCGTGCTTGTTGTGGTGGGTATGATCGGTCTGGGCAACAGGGGGCTGCATTTCGGGTGGAGTAGGTCTCTCGATCGGTCACATTTGTGGGGGGAGGTGGGGGAGGTGGGGAAGTTTGTTCAGGCCTGACAACGCTCTCTCTCTGTCAGACCTCTGCTGCTGCGCATGCGCATAATCAGAGGCCTGCACATGTGCAACAGCTCCCTCTGCAGGCTACTTGGTGAATTAAGTGCAGCGCACTGCCTGCAGCAGCTGGAAATGGTCTAGTGCATGGACAAATGATCCATGTGCACAAGATCAGGTGTGACAGCTCGTCCAAAAAACAGATCGGCAACTCTCCAATTTTCACACTTGCTGGTCACTTAAAATCATTCTCACAAAATTCCACCCTTCGTGTGCAAAGCACATCAGTTTCTTTTTGTTTGAACCCTCAACTCCTAACATAGTTAGGAATTTCAAAAAGAAAATTGGTGATGAGTCTGGAATTTGTATCATCGTGAATATCAAGAAAAGATCCCAGGCAGATTGAAAATATGGGCTCGACCATTTCTAGCTGCTAGAAGCAGTGGGCGGGGCTTAACTTGCCAGCCAACCTGCTGCTCAGAACAGAGCCACAAACTGTTCGTGCACTGAAAAAACTAAAAAACAGCAGCTCTCCTGTCAGACCCCCAACCCCTGATCCACCCCCCTGGAGCAGATACACCTCCCCCTCCCCCCCCACAGACATCAGGGAACCCATCCAACATTACTGACCCCCTTAACCCCCAGTCCCTCTGGGTTGTCCTTGCACATGGCCCCCTCATCACGCCCCCTGTTCCTGATCGCTGAGTGACATGACCCTCTCTCTCTCCTGCCCCCGATCATCACGGAGGCACATTTTCCCCATGTTCCCCCACCCCTGCATCAGCACACCTGCAAGTACTGACTTGGCTTTCCCTCCATGACAAAAAGGCAAACTGCATTAAACTCACTGGGAGCAGGGGAGACTCGGGAAGCCACCACTCCCTCATAGGTAGCCCTGGAACCCCCGGCACCAGCGAAGGTGGTGTCACTGCATCAGAGTAGTGCCATGCCCACCCCCCAAATGGTTGTTTCTCAGTGTGTATCAATGTGAATCAATGGTGAGGGTGGTGTCCAGTTGGACACACCTCCCTGAGGTGTGGGGTAGCTGGTTGAAAGGAGCAAGGAGTGAAGAGAGGGAAGAGCAGGATAGTGAGGAAAGGGCACTGAGATGTAAGCGCCTCAGGGCCAGGCGGGAGGATCCTGCCTGCCACAGTAACTGTGTACCCAGGCCCACCACTCTGCTGTTATAATGTTGCAGGAGATTGTAGGGATGCATAAGGTGGCAAGGTTGAGGGGGGAGGGGGAGGGGGCTGGGACCCAGGTGTGCTGTGCCAGGTTGTGTAGGGCACAGCACACCTCCACAATGTGGGACGCTCTCAGGGGGCTATACTGCAGGGCCTCACCAGAGCAGTCTAGGCACCTGAACCGCATTTTGAGGAGCCCTATGCACTGCTCCACGATTGACCAGGTGGCATTGTGGGCCTCATTATATCGGATCTCTGCCTTAGTCTCAGGTCTCTGTATAGGTGTCATCAGTCAAGTTCAAAGTGGGTGCCCCATGTCCCCAACAAGCCATCCCTGCACCCTGGGCTCCAGCACAAAGACATCCGAGTTCCTCAATATAAAGCTGCCATGCACGCTGCCGGGCTGTCTGGCGCAGATGTGCAGGATGTGCAGGTGATGGTCAAACACGAATTGCACATTGATGGAATGGAAGCCCTTTCTATTCATAAATCTTCCATGATTTTTCTCTGGGGCCTTGAGGGCGACATGGGTACAGTTTCTATCCCTCTGCACATTTGGCCTCCCGGTGATAACCACGAATCCTGCAGCCTGGGCTTCCTGCTGGGCCTGGTCCAGGTCAAGTTCGATACGCTGGGCATTGGTGACCTCCCTCACAGACTTGTACACGGATGACTGTGAGATGTCACAAAGGTCGCCACTGGCGGCCTGGAAGGATCTGGTGGCGTAAAAGTATAAGGCAGTTGTCACTTTCACAGCCCTCTGGAGTGGGTGCCCCCCTGTGTCCCGGGGAGTCAGGTCTTGAAGCAAATGGTACAGGTGGCGGCGCACTGTCACCTTTCAGACCCAGAGCGGTTGGCGGCACACGATGTCCAACAGCTGCTCAACTGACACTCACATGAGGAACTGCTGGGGTCACTACGTCCTCCTTCACATGCACCCTGTCTCGGGGCCATTAGCAGCCACATTCCACCTCCAGTATCCGTCTCCCTCTCCTCCTGCGAGTGGTTTGGCCTGGTCCTCCTGTGGCCGTAATTCATCCTCCTGCTCCTCCGCCTCAACTTCAGCAGCAACCAGAAGAACAGCAAGATCAATGGGTTGCAATGTGTAATCCATTGTCAATCTGGAGAGGATGGGGTTTGGGGCAAGGGGAGAGAAAGAGATGGAAATGTTAGAGAACTCTGCTCCCCCCCAGCCCAGCAACACACACTCCCCAAATCCCCCACACCCCGCAGACAAGCCACGTGCACTCCCCAATCCCCCCCGCAGACAAGCCACGCACTCTCCCCAATTGCCCCCCCAGACAAGCCACACACACTCCCCAATTCCCCCCATACAAGCCACGCACACTTGTCAATTCCCCACCCCCCACAAGCCACACACACTCCTCAATTCCCCCCCAGACAAGCCACACACTCCCCAATTCCACACCCCCCCCCAGACAAGCCACACACTCCCCAATTCCACACCCCCCCCAGACAAGCCACGCACACTCCCCAATTCCATCCCCCCCCCAGACAAGCCACACACACTCCCCAATTCCACACCACCCCAGACATGCCACACACACTCCCCAATTCCACCCCCAGACATGCCACACACACTCCCCAATTCCACCCCCAGACAAGCCACACACACTCCCCAATTCCACCCCCAGACAAGCCACGCACACTCCCCAATTCTGCCCCCCAGACAAGCTACACGCACTCCCCAATTCCCCCAGCCCCCAGCACCCCTAGAAAGGCAACACAGCACCTCCCCCTATTCCATCCCACACACACATCCACCTCGAACCCATGCAGTAGTGGCCTGAGACATTGCTGGTTTACAAGTCCCAAAGCTGCAGCGCTGGCAGTTCTGAGAATTTCCAGCTCATGTCTCAACCATCAACTTTGCTTGCTGCTGCTAGCACTAGGACCTAGAGTCAGCGCTAAGGCCCAAGGTCAGCACTCAGACTAGGGAGAACGCTGAGGCCAAAGTCAGACCCCGTGAGCAACAGCAGACCCCCATCACACACACAGTCCCCCCAACCTCAAATGCAACATGGGTACCACAAATTGACACTCCCCTCTCGCTGCACTGAGTAATTTGGAACCAGAGACCTAGTCCCTCGCTCACCCTCACTGCTCCAGCGCCTGAACCCCACTTTTATAGAGGAGGTGTTTTGCTCACCGGTTGAAGCTGCAGCGAACAAGGTCGATAAGGTAAGTGAGGTGGGACGATTACGAGTGAAGCCCGCTGATAACATTGAGATGATTGCAAAAAAATACACAATTTGATGCTTCACCCATTTCGGATGAGCTCCCGATTGTGCCAATTTTCCTCGCTAAAGAACAGGCGCGTGAGATTGCAAAATTCCGCCCCCAAGTTTAAAAAACATTGTGGGTGTGATTTTCCAAGCCCGCTGTGCAGCTCTAGTAGCGCAGCAGGCTGCGAAATGTCAGCAGGAGGCCAAAAATGGGAATTGCAAGCGGCGTCCAGCTGGTCACGACCTTTCTGAACCATTTTTGTTTATGTAATCAGCCCGGCGCTGGGGAACAGCTTGAGGCTGACAACACAATGCAAATGCTTATTGCATCACATAGCGACCGGGGAAGCAATCGTCTGGACTCACTAAAGTTTCTGACCCCGCTGGTGGAGGCCCACACTAGGGGTGATCACATATGGTCGCCAGCAACAGGGACCTTATATGTTGGCCTTGCAGGTGGGAGCAGAGCCATAAAGGTTGGGGCAGGGTGCCCCTTGAGTGGAGCTAGCCTGGCACTGCCCACTGGGCATCGTGACACTGGCCAATAGGCACATTGGCACAGCCAACCGGCATTCTGGAAGTGCCCAGACGGCACTGGGCAGTGCCAAGAGAGTGGGCCTGGAAGGGGCGGGGCCAGATGGTGTGGAGCCAGATCGGGGTGTGTGGGGAGGTAGGGGGGGGAGGGCATGGGAAAGTCTGCATTGGGGTGGGGCCGGTGCTCGGATGCCACTAGGAGGACAGCCATCGCAGGATGGGGTTTGTGGCTGATGATCGACTTGAGGGGGGGGGGGGGGGGGGGGCGAGGGGGGCAAGGCCCCACATCGGTGCTGGGGGGTATTTGGAGCCAGTGATGTTGGAGGGGGAGGTGTCTGGGGTTGCGATCGGGAGGCGTGTGACAACCTATCCCCGGCGCATGCGCACTAGCCCACTCAGCAGTCCCATGCCAGACTCTCTGGCAGGATTAAGCTCCACCTCCCTCACCAGCGTAAATCCCCTGAGGAACTCTGTGATGCACAGAGTGCTGTAAATTCATTTCATGAAGCGCGCCCAAAACAACGGGTGGGAAAAACTCCCGTATTCCCGTCTGTTGGGCACTTAGTTTCTTTTTGAGGAAAATGGCATCCCGTGAGTCATTGCACTTTGAATATTAGAAGGCTGGGGAATATCAACAACAGGATTAAAGATTGAAATGCCAGTGAAGGAAGACCAAGAAAGATAAAGAAACATTGCGTTTCTTACGGGAAAAAAAAGTTGTGTCGACTCCTATAAGCGGCAGAGTCTGTGCATGTACTGCAGTGTGTAACCGCAGAGCCGGAGACTCAATGCGCAGATGAAAAAGTGTGGAAGATCTCGGTGTGGCTTTAAAAGAAGGGCTTTTCCCCAATCAGAGAAGAGTGAGATTCCAGGCAGTATGTGGCATATTTGAAAGGAAGGGATGCTCTGCTGTACAGCTGGGACCATCTGAAAAAAAGACTACAGGATTAATTATGGTGGATAATTTCAATAAATTGAAGAGGGATGTGTGTTGGAGCCAAATACTGGCAGATAGAAACGTCCTGGAGCAATGGGTTGTCTTTGAAGAGAGATGATTCAGATCCAGTTCAGGAATATTTGCTCAAGGGGGAAATGGAGGGAAAATAGCCAGAGTTTCCTGGATGATGAAGGGGATCCTTGTGCATGAGTCGCAAAAACTCAGTCTGCAAGTACAACAGGTGATCAAGAAGGCAAATGGGATGTTGGCATTTATCGCGAGGGGGATAGAATATAAAAGCAGAGAAGTCTTGCTGCATCTGTACAAGGCATTGGTGAGGCCGCAGCTGGAACACTGTGTGCAGTTTTGGTCCCCTTACTTACGAAAGGATATATTGGCCTTGGAGGGAGTGCAGAGAAGGTTCACCAGGTTGATACCAGAGATGAGGGGTGTAGATTATGAGGAGTGATTGAGCAGATTGGGTTTGTATTCGTTGGAGTTTAGAAGGCTGAGGGGTGATCTTATAGAGGCATATAAGATAATGAAGGGGCTGGATAAGGTAGAAGTGGAGAGATTCTTTCCACTTAGAAAGGAAACCAGAACTCGAGGGCACAGCCTCAAAATAAAGGGGGGTCAGTTTAGGACAGAGTTGAGGAGGAACTTCTTCTCTCAGAGGGTGGTGAATCTCTGGAATTCTCTGCCCACTGAAGTGGTGGAGGCTACCTCGTTGAATATATTTAAGTCACGGATAGATGGATTTCTGATCGGTAGGGGAATTAAGGGTTATGGGGAGCAGGCGGGTAAGTGGAACTGATTCACTTCAGATCAGCCATGATCTTATTGAATGGCGGGGCAGGCTCGAGGGGCTAGACGGCCTACTCCTGCTCCTATTTCTTATGTTCTTATGTTCTCAGAGAAAAAGAGAATGTAGGACAGATTGCAGATTGACTATAGGAGGAGAATTAGGTTAAAAATAAAATTGGTTATGGGAGGAGAATTAGATTAAAAATAAAATTCAAAAGTGAAACATAAAAGGGTAAAAGGAAAGTGCAAGAATAGTTTGTAGCTCAGAAACGAAGAATCCACATGTGTTTTTTGGGAATATGAACAATTAAAACATTGTCAAATGAGCGGTGGATCCAATCAGGCACCACAATGGAGATCCATTGATGGAAGCAGAAAGAGAACTGAAGTACTAAATGAGTAATTGATATCAGTGTTTACAATAGAGGAGAACTTTCTCAAAGCTACGGTAAGTAAGGAAGATGCCAAAATACTGAGTCAAATGAAAATAGATGAAGAGGACATATTAAAATATCTGGCGGTATTAAAAATGGGTAAGTCACCAGGTCCAGATAGGAAACATCCTAAGGTTCCATGGGAAAATGAATAGAAATTCCAGAGGTTCTGGCCACAGCCTTCCAATCCTTCCCAAATTCTTCCAATGACAGGATTCAGGAAACATGGATGACAAGGAAAATTGTAAGATTAGTCAAAAGGAAAAAGGAAACATTCAATAGGTCGAGGCATCTAAAATCTGATGAAGCCCTTGATGAGTATAGAGAAAGTAGAAAGGAACATAGATGCAGGATTAGGAAGGCTAAAAGGGGCCATGAAATGTCTTTAGCAAACAGGGTCGAGGAGAATCACAAGGCTTTTCATGCATACATTAGGGGCAAGGGGGGAACAAGCGAAAGAGTAGGCCCACTCAAGGACAATGGAGAAAAGCTATGCATGGAGCCACAGGAAGTGGGTGAGATCCTTAATGAGTATTTTGTATCGGTATTCACCAAGGAGAAGGACATAATGATGTTCAGGTCAGGGATGGGTGTGTGAAAGCTCGAGAGAATGTCAAAGAATGAAGAAGGAAGTGTTGGGTATCCTAAACTGCATTAAGGTAGCCAAGTCCCCGGGGTTGGATGAGATCTATACCAAGTTACTGCAGGATGCAAGGGAAGAAATAGCTGGGGCCTTAACAGATATCTTCACATCTTCGTTGACCACAGGCGAGGTTCCAGAGGATTGGAGAATCACCAATGTTATTTAAGAAAGAGATCAGGGATAATTCAGAAAGGTGTAGGCCAGTGAGCCTGGTGTCTGTGGTGGGGAAGATTTTGGTGAAGATACTGAGAGACAGGATATGTGCACATTTGGAAGAAGCTGGACTAGTTAATGACAAGATAAATTGTTTTTTTTTATTCGGAAGGTCATGTCTCACAAACTGGATTGAGTTTTTGAAGAGGTGACAAAGATAATTGAGAGGACGGGCTGTGGCTGTAGTTTATATGGAAGTTAGTAAGGTATGTGAGAAGGACCCAAATGGCAGACTGGTATACAAACTAAAATCACATGGGATCTGGGGTGGGCTGGCTAGATGGATACAGAACTGGCTTGGACATAGAAGTGGAGATGCCAGCGTTGGACTGGGATAAACACAGTAAGAAGTCTCATAACACCAGGTTAAAGTCCAACAGGTTTATTTGGTAGCAAAAGCCACGAGCTTTCAGAGCGCTCGCTGCTCTTTCGTCAGGTGAGTTGGAGATGTGTTCACAAACAGGGCACATAAAGACACAAACTCAATTTACAAAATAATGGTTGGAATGCGACTTTTTATAGGTGATCAAGTCTCAAAGGTACAGACAATGTGAGTGGAGAGAGCGTTAAGCACACGTTAAAGAGATGTGTATTGTCTCCAGACAGGACAGTTAGTGAGATTTCGCAAGCCCAGGCAAGTCGTGGGGGTTACAGATAGTGTGACATGAACCCAAGATCCCGGTTGAGGCCGTACTCATGTGTGCAAAACTTGGCTATCAGTCTCTGCTCAGCGACTCTGCGTTGTCGTGTGTCGTGAAGGCCGCCTTGGAGAATGCTTACCCGAAGATCAGAGGCCGAATGCCCGTGACCGCTGAAGTGCTCCCCAACAGGAAGAGAACACTCTTACCTGGTGATTGCCGAGCGGTGTTCATTGTCGTAGCATCTGCATGGTCTCCCCAATGTACCATGCCTCTGGACATCCTTTCCTGCAGCGTATCAGGTAGTCAACGTTGGTCGAGTTGCAAGAGTATGTACTGTGTACCTAGTGGAAGGTGTTCTCACGTGAGATGATGGCATCCATGTCGATGATCTGGCACGTCTTGCAGAGGTTGCTGTGGCAGGGTAATGTGGTGTCGTGGTCACTGTTCTCCTGAAGGCTGGGTAGTTTGCTGTGGACAATGGTCTGTTTGAGGTTGTGCGGTTGTTTGAAGGCAAGAAGTGGGGGTGTGGGGATGGCCTTGGTGAGATGTTCGTCTTCATCAATGACATGTTGAAGGCTCCGGAGAAGCTGTCGTAGCTTCTCCACTCCGGGGAAGTACTGGACGACGAAGGGTACACTGTCCGCCGTGTCCCGTGTTTGTCTTCTGAGGAGGTCGGTGCGGTTTTTTGCTGTCGTGGGTCGGAACTGTTGATCGATGAGTCAAGCGCCATATCCTATTCTTATGAGGGCATCTTTCTGTGTCTGGAGGTGTCTATTGCGGTCCTCCTCATCTGAGCAGATCCTGTGTATATGGAGGGCTTGTCCGTAGGGGATGGCTTCTTTAATGTGTTTAGGGTGGAAGCTGGAGAAGTGGAGCATCGTGAGGTTATCCGTGGGCTTGCGGTACAGTGAAGTGCTGAGATGCATGTGTCCAAGAATGCAACCGCTTCCGGAGAGTAGTCCATGGTGAGTCTGATGGCGGGATGGAACTTGTTGATGTCATCATATAGTTGTTTCAATGATTGTTCACCCTGAACAATCATGAAGTTCCATCTCACCATCAGACTCACCATGGACTACTCTCCGGAATCAGTTGCATTCTTGGACACACGCATCTCTATCAAGGACGGTCACCTCAGCACTTCACTGTACCGCAAGCCCATGGATAACCTCACGATGGTCCACTTCTCCAGCTTCCACCCTAAACATGTTAAAGAAGCCATCCCCTATGGACAGACCCTCCGTATACACAGGATCTGCTCAGATGAGGAGGATCGCAACAGACACCTCCAGACACTGAAAGATGCCCTCATAAGAATAGGATATGGCGCTCAACTCATCGATCGACAATTCTGACGCGCTGCAGCAAAAAACCGCACCAACCTCCTCAGAAAACAAACACGGGTCACGGCGGACAGAGTACCCTTCGTCGTCCAGTACTTCCCCGGAGCGGACAAGCTACGACATCTTCTCCAGAGCCTTCAACATGTCATTGATGAAGATGAACATCTCGCCAAGGCCATCCCCACACCCCCACTTCTTGCCTTCAAACAACTGCACAATCTCAAACAGACCATTGTCCGCAGCAAACTACCCAGCCTTCAGGAGAACAGTGACCACAACATCACACTACCCTGCCACAGCAACCTCTACAAGATGTGCCAGATCATCGACACGGATGCCATCATCTCACGTGAGAACACCATCCACCAGGTACACGGTACATACTCTTGCAACTCAGCCAACGTTGTCTACCTGATATGCTGCAGGAAAGGGTGTCCTGAGGCATGGTACATTGGGGAGACCATGCAGATGCTATGACAACGGATGAATGAACACCGCTCGACAATCACCAGGCAAGAATGTTCTCTTCCTGTTGGGGAACATTTCAGCGGTCACGGGCATTCGGCCTCTGATCTTCGGGTAAGCATTCTCCAAGGCGGCCTTCACAACACACGACAATGCAGAGTCGCTGAGCAGAGACTGATAGCCAAGTTCCGCACACATGGGGACGGCCTCAACCGGGATCTTGGGTTCATGTCACACTATCTGTAACCCCCATGACTTGCCTGGACTTTCAAAATCTCACTAACTGTCCTGTCTGGAGACAATACACATCTCTTTAACCTGTGCTTAACGCTCTCTCCACTCACATTGTCTGTACCTTTGAGACTTGATTACCTGTAAAGACTCACATTCCAACCATTATTTTGTAAATTGAGTTTGTGTCTTTATGTGCCCTGTTTGTGAACACATCTCCCACTCACCTGACGAAGGAGCAGCGAGCGCTCCGAAAGCTAGTGGCTTTTGCTACCAAATAAATCTGTTGGACTTTAACCTGGTGTTGTGAGACTTCTTACTTGGACATAGAGGACAGAGAGTAGTGATGGAAGGGTGTTTCTCAGAATGGCGATCTGTAGCTAGTGATGTTCAGCAGGGATAAGTGTTGGGACCTCTGTTGTTTATAGTATATATAAATGATCTGGAGGAAAATGTGGGTGGTCTGATAAGAAAGTTTGCGAGTGACACGAAGATTGGTGGGGTTGCAAATAGTGCTGGGGATTGTCAGAGGATCCAACAGGGTATGGATATATTGGAGACTTGGGCACAGAAACTGCAGATGGAGTTTAGTCAAGACAAATGAGAAGACATGAGAAGACTTTGGCGGATAGGGTTAAAGAGAATCCTAAGGCGTTCTATAGGTATGTCAAGAACAGAAGGTTGGTTAGGGCAAGTTTAGGGCCAGTTATAGATGGCAGAGGGAAGTTATGTGTGGAACCGGAGGAGATTGGTGAAGCATTGAACCAATATTTCTCTTCGGTGTTCACGCAAGGGGACATGAATATAGCTGAGGAGGACACTGGGTTGCAAGGGAGTAGAATAGACAGTATTACAGTTGATAAGGAGGATGTGCAGGATATTCTGGAGGGTCTGAAAATAGATAAATCCCCTGGTCCGGATGGGATTTATCCAAGGATTCTCTGGGAGGCAAGAGAAGTGATTGCAGAGCCTCTGGCTCTGATCTTCAGGTCGTCGTTGGCCTCTGGTATAGTACCAGAAGATTGGAGGTTGGCGAATGTTGTCCCATTGTTTAAGAAGGGGAACAGAGACTTCCCCGGGAATTATAGACCGGTGAGTCTCACTTCTGTTGTCGGCAAGATGTTGGAAAAAATTATAAGGGATAGGATTTATAGTTATTTGGAGAGTAATGAATTGATAGGTGATAGTCAGCATGGTTTTGTGGCAGGTAGGTCGTGCCTTACTAACCTTATTGAGTTTTTTGAGAAAGTGACCAAGGAGGTGGATGGGGACAAGGCAGTGGACGTGGTATATATGGATTTTAGTAAGGCGTTTGATAAGGTTCACCATGGTAGGCTTCTGCAGAAAATGCAGATGTATGGGATTGGGGGTGATCTAGGAAATTGGATCAGGAATTGGCTAGCGGATAGGAAACAGAGGGTGGTGGTTGATAGTAAATATTCATCATGGAGTGCGGTTACAAGTGGTGTACCTCAGGGATCTGTTTTGGGGCCACTGCTGTTTGTAATATTTATTAATGATCTGGATGAGGGTATAGTTGGGTGGATTAGCAAATTTGCTGATGACACCAAAGTCGGTGGTGTGGTAGACAGTGAGGAAGGGTGTCGTAGTTTGCAGGAAGACTTAGACAGGTTGCAAAGTTGGGCCGAGAGGTGGCGGATGGAGTTTAATGTGGAGAAGTGTGAGGTAATTCACTTTGGTAGGAATAACAGATGTGTTGAGTATAGGGCTAACGGGAGGACTTTGAATAGTGTGGAGGAGCAGAGGGATCTAGGTGTATGTGTGCATAGATCCCTGAAAGTTGGGAATCAAGTAGATAAGGTTGTTAAGAAGGCATATGGTGTCTTGGCGTTTATTGGTAGGGGGATTGAATTTAGGAGTCGTAGCGTTATGTTGCAACTGTACACAACTCTGGTGCGGCCGCACTTGGAGTACTGTGTGCAGTTCTGGTCCCCACATTACAGGAAGGATGTGGAGGCTTTGGAGAGGGTGCAGAGGAGGTTTACCAGGATGTTGCCTGGTATGGAGGGGAGATCCTATGAGGAGAGGCTGAGGGATTTGGGATTGTTTTCGCTGGAAAGGCGGCGGCTAAGAGGGGATCTTATTGAAACATATAAGATGATTAGAGGTTTAGATAGGGTGGATAGTGATAGCCTTTTTCCTCTGATGGAGAAATCCAGCACGAGGGGGCATGGCTTTAAATTGAGGGGGGGTAGTTATAGAACCGATGTCAGGGGTAGGTTCTTTACCCAGAGGGTGGTGAGGGATTGGAATGCCCTGCCAGCATCAGTAGTAAATGCGCCTAGTTTGGGGGCGTTTAAGAGATCCGTAGATAGGTTCATGGACGAAAAGAAATTGGTTTAGGTTGGAGGGTCACAGTTTTTTTTTTAACTGGTCGGTGCAACATCGTGGGCCGAAGGGCCTGTTCTGCGCTGTAATGTTCTATGTTCTATGTTCTAAATGCGAGGTGATGCATTTTGGAGAAATAAATTTAAATGAGAATTATATTGTAAATTGCGGAACTCTTAGCAACATTAACGTTCAGAGGGATCGGAGCATACAGGTCCACAGATCCCTAAAAGTGGCAACAAAGTTGGCAAAGATAATTAAGAAGGCAAATGTCATGCTTGCCTTCATCAGCCAGGGCATTGAGCACAAGAGTTGGCAAATCATATCGCAGCTCTCTGAGACGTTGGTTAGGCCGCATTTGGAGTATTCTGTGCAGTTATGGTCACCACACGACCGGAAGGACGGGGAAGCTTTGGAGAGAGTGCAAAGAAAGTTCACCAGGATGTTGCCTGGTCACAAGGGTGTTGGCTATGAGAAGAAGATAAATAATTGGGGATTATTTGGGGGGGGAGTGGCACTGTTGATCAGGGATAGTGTCACAGCTGTAGAGAAGGTGGACGCCGTGGAGGGATTGACTACGGAGTCTCTGTGGGTGGAGGTTAGGAACAGGAAGGGGTCGGTAACGTTGCTGGGTGTTTTCTATAGGCCGCCCAATAGTAACAGAGATGTTGAGGAGCAGATGGGGAAACAGATCCTGGAGAGATGTAGGAATAACAGAGTTGTCGTGATGGGAGATTTTAATTTCCCAAACATAGATTGGAATATCCCTAGGGCTAGGGGTTTGGATGGAGAGGAGTTTGTTAGGTGTGTCCAGGAGAGTTTCCTGACACAGTATGTGGATAAGCCTACTAGAGGAGAGGCTGTACTTGATCTGGTGCTGGCTAATGAACCTGGACAGGTGGAGGATCTCTCGGTGGGTGAGCATCTTGGGGATAGCGATCATAATTCTATCTCCTTCACGATAGCATTGGAAAGAGATAGGATCAGGCAGGCTAGGAAAGTGTTTCTCTGGAGTAAAGGGAAATACAGTGTCATCAGGGAGGAAATTAGACGGGTAAATTGGAAGGAGGCATTCTTGGGGAAAAGTACCGAAGGAAAGTGGAGGATTTTCAAGGAATGTTTGTCTGGAGCTCTGCATGACAACGTTCCGATGAGACAGGGGGTTGTTGGTAGGGTACGGGAACCGTGGTGCACGAAGGTTGTGATGAACCTGGTGAATAAGAAAAGAGAGGCGTACAGAAGGTTCAGAGAGCTAGGAGGTGTTAAGGATTTAGAGGAGTATACGGGATGTAGGAAGGAGCTTAAGAAGGAAATTAGGAGAGCGAGAAGGGGTCATGAGAAGGCCTTGGCGGGTAAGATTAAGGAGAATCCCAAGGCTTTCTACAAATATGTCAAGAGTAAAAGGATGAGATGTGAAGGCATAGGACCCTTAAAAGGTGAAGGGGGAAAAGTTTGTGCGGAACCGTTAGAAATGGCGGAGCTGCTTAATGAATACTTTACCTCGGTATTCACGGTGGAAAGGGATCTGGGTGGTTGTACTGCTGGTTTGCGGTGGACAGAAAGGATCGAGCATGTGGACATAAAGAAAGAGGATGTGTTGGAACTATTGAATGGCATCAAGGTTGGTAAGTCGCCGGGACCGGATGGGATGTACCCCAGGTTACTGTGGGAGGTGAGGGAGGAGATTGCGGAGCCTTTGGCGATGATCTTTGCATCGTCGATGGAGACGGGAGAGGTTCCGGAGGATTGGAGGATTGCAGATGTGGTCCCTATATTCAAGAAAGGGAACAGGGACAGCCCGGGAAATTACCGACCGGTGAGTCTAACCTCAGTGGTTGGTAAGTTGATGGAGAGGATCCTGAGAGACAGGATTTATGATCATCTAGAGAAGTTTAGTATGATCAAAAGTAGTCAGCACGGCTTTGTCAAGGGCAGGTCGTGCCTTACGAGCCTGGTTGAGTTCTTTGAAAATGTGACCAAACACATTGACGAAGGAAGAGCGGTGGATGTGGTCTATATGGACTTCAGCAAGGCGTTCGATAAGGTCCCCCATGCAAGACTTCTTGAGAAAGTGAGAGGGCATGGGATCTAAGGGGCTGTTGCCTTGTGGATCCAGAACTGGCTTGCCTGCAGAAGGCAGAGAGTGGCTGTGGAGGGGTCTTTCTCTGCATGGAGGTCAGTGACCAGTGGAGTGCCCCAGGGATCTGTTCTGGGACCCTTGCTGTTTGTCATTTTCATAAATGACCTGGATGAGGAAGTGGAGGGATGGGTTGGTAAGTTTGCTGGCGACACCAAGGTAGGTGGTGTTGTGGATAGTTTGGAGGGATGTCAGAAGTTGCAGCGAGACATAGATAGAATGCAAGACTGGGCGGAGAAGTGGCAGATGGACTTCAACCCGGAAAAGTGTGTGATGATCCATTTTGGCAGATCCAATGGGATGAAGCAGCAGTATAATATGAAGGGTACCATTCTTAGCAGTGTAGAGGATCAGAAGGACCTTGGGGTCCGGGTCCATAGGACTCTTAAATCGGCCTCGCAGGTGGAGGATGCGGTCAAGAAGGCGTACGGCGTACTGGCCTTCATTAATCGAGGGATTGAGTTTAGGAGTCGGGAGATAATGCTGCAGCTTTATAGGACCCTGGTTAGACCCCACTTGGAGTACTGCGCGCAGTTCTGGTCACCTCATTACAGGAAAGATGTTGAAGCCATTGAAAGGGTGCAGAGGAGATTTACAAGGATGTTGCCTGGATTGGGGGGCATGCCTTATGAGGATAGGTTGAGGGAGCTTGGTCTCTTCTCCCTGGAGAGACGAAGGATGAGAGGTGACCTGATAGAGGTTTACAAGATGTTGAGAGGTCTGGATAGGGTAGACTCTCAGAGGCTATTTCCAAGGGCTGAAATGGTTGCTACGAGAGGACACAGGTTTAAGGTGCTGGGGGGTAGGTACAGAGGAGATGTCAGGGGTAAGTTTTTCACTCAGAGGGTGGTGGGTGAGTGGAATCGGCTGACGTCGGTGGTGGTGGAGGCAAACTCGTTGGGGTCTTTTAAGAGACTTCTGGATGAGTACATGGGATTTAATGGGATTGAGGGCTATAGATAGGCCTAGAGGTGGGGATGTGATCGGCGCAACTTGTGGGCCGAAGGGCCTGTTTGTGCTGTGGCTTTCTATGTTCTATGTTCTATTATGTTCACTGGAAAGACGGAGGCTGACGGGAGACATGGTAGCGGTCTATAAAATTATGAAGCATAGACAGGGTGGATAGTCAAAGGCCTTTTCCCAGGGTGGAAGAGTAAATTGCAAGGGGCACAGGTTCAAGGTGAGGGGGTAAGTTTAAGGGAGATGTGTGGGGAAGTTTATCCACAGAGAGTGGTGGGTGTCAGGAATGTGCTGCCAGAGGAGGTGGTGGAACCAGGCACATTAGCAACATTTAAGAGACATCTGGATGGGTGCATAAATAGGAAGGGATTAGAGGGATATGGTCCGAGTAACGGCAGAAGGTTTATTTTAGTTTAGTTAGGGCATCATGATCAGCACGGTCTCGGAGCACCGAGTACCATCAACCAGATGGAACACAGGAACTCACCAAGGCTCCATCGGCAACACCTTCCAAACCCGCGACGCCGAACATCTGAAAGGACAAGAGCAACAGATACCTGGGAACGCCATCACATAAATGATCGCCTGCAAGCGACTCCCACCTTGACTTGGAAATTTATCGGTGGGTCAAAATCCTGAAACTTATTCCCTAACAGCAATGTGGGTGTACCTACACCACATGGACTGCAGCAGGTCAAGAAGACAGTTCACCAGCACCTTCTCTATGCCAGCTTGGGATGGACAATAAATGTATATTCAGCATTCAATGTTTTGGCAAGAGGAGGATTTTCCATTGGATTCTTTAGACTTTCCTGCCACTGCAATTGGACTCGCATTTAATTTCCAGCAATCTGCCCAAATATGACCCAGCTTGTTATCATTGAAACACGCAAACCCTTGAATGTCACTTCCACCCTCAGCACCTTCCTCGCTGGATTGAAAAGTAATTTCCTGACCATTCCCAACTGACCCTTCTCCCTTTTACAGAACCCAACAGGACAGGGAATCAAATCAAAGATTTTTCAAAGGGGAAAAGATATGGGGAAAGGAGAGAGAAATGAGTGTGAGTGGATCATTTTTTTCAATGGCAAGAGAACGTATGAGAAGCCGAGTGGTCTCCTTTCTTTCGCCAGTTCCATAATGTTTCTGTGCCCGTGCTTGTGCTAGTGTTTATCAAGTGTAAAAAAAACAATTCTGTTTTTTCTTTAACTAATTGAGTCTAATCTGTTTACTCCAATTACTGGAACTAATAACAATGTTAACGTAAGTCTCATGGTCTCAGTAGGTGTCACTCACCTGTATTAATAAAGGGTTCCACTGAGTGAGTGAGTTCAGAGAGTCAATGAAAACTAAAGTACAATAGAGTTCATCACAGAGCATGAATCGCGAGGCTCAAATAATTCTGATCTATGTTGTCGCACCCATTTTCTATCGCATCCTTGCAGTGGCTGGAGTTCTATGTGAGTTATGAAACCATTGCTGGTTTGACTGCTCTGATAGTGGAACTTGTTTGTGTCGGGCATGTTACACAGTCGTATAGTTGAAGTTATTATTTTCAATCATGTTGATCATTATTTTATTTCAGGCAATGTTTTATTTCAGGCATTTGAACCTAACTAACCATGTGTTTATTGATGTTCAGGATCTGTTTGGCTTTGTCCAAGTTTCAGTGAGGGGACATTGTATTTTTCATCTCTCCCTCTGTCTCTCTCTCTCTCTCTATACACTGACAATAGAGGATGCAGTTTCCTGAAAAGATTGGACAAGTGGGAAGATGTCCTCCCAATGCCTTTGAACGCTTCGCTATGCCTTGCCAATGAATTTTGGATGAGAAACAATGGACATTTAGAGAACGACTTTCACAACTTTAGTTCATCCTACAGCTCTTTGCACACGATAAAGGACTTTTGAAATGTAATCACTGTTTGTGACGTCTGCATTTTACTACCATGCCCTGACATTCCCCCAGTCCTAGCCCTGAACTCACATCTTTGTGTAGTTCTCTCCCATCATGCCTTTTACAGCTCACCTTGTCTCTGAGAGCCACCTCCTGCTCCCCTCAGCCCACAATTCTCAGCCTAAAATGTATGTGTGCTGCCACTGAGAGCCAGCTAACAAATACAAGGAGAGTCTCAGTGTTGTGTGTCACTGTTTTGTTGGGGTTGATTGTGAGGGTGTTTTCTGTAGAGAACGCAATGTAAGTTATTTGACGTACCATTTTCTACCTTCCCGGAATGCTCTGAAAGAATTGATTGAGCTGTGACTTCATTATTGGATTCGTGAGTTATCCACGTGCTCACTATTACAGCCCAAATTCAGAGCTCCTGTAGATTATTCAACTGATTCAACAGTGAATCAGATCCAATCTCCAACCCAAGGAGCTGAAACTAAATGTAGAAACGCCGCCGGTCTCACCAGTGAGTCTGTTTCGATTAATTTAACCTGATCTCAGTTACTATATTTCTGCATGAATAACATTTTCCTTGTTCATTGAGAAACGTATCTGCTGACCCATTGGGTGACGGGCTCCTCCCTGTTTCTTTAATGTGAGTTGTAAAACTATATCTTTTAACATTTTCTCTCCTTGCTCTTCATACCTTTGCTTTTTTTCACTGGACAACTTTGTTTTACCATCTGTTTTAAATTTACAGGTAACTTAGTCGCGATTGTGACTCTATCTCGAGGGAGGTGTGGTCTATCCAAAGGTGTCACTCGGTACCTGGTGGCGATGGCTGTCGCCGATTTGCTGGTTGTCATTATTCGGGTCATACTGGAACAAATTGGTCCCTTCAATCTGACTGATGTAATCTACCACTATCCAGGTGCCTGTGGCATCAGAGAAGTCTTTGCCACTGCAGTTGTTAGCAGCTCTGTCTGGCTCACGGTCGCCTTCACCTTTGACCGAATGGTGGCCATTTGCTTCCAGAAACTGAAGATGAAATACTGCACTGAGAAAACAGCAGCCATCGTTATCACAACGGTGAGTTTACTGTGTTTAATAACCAAAATCCCAGTGTTTTTTAAGCATGCACCGTTCTTCTGTGGTATAGTGTACGCCTACTACACTTCACCTGTGTGGATAGCTTTCAACTGGGCGGACCGCATTTTAACTCCAGTGCTCCCCTTCGTGCTGCTACTGCTGCTCAATACTCTCACTGTCAGGCACATCCTGCTGGCCAGTGCAGTCCGCAGGAAACTGAGGGGACAGCGAAACGGGGAGGAGCAGAATGATCCAGAAATGAAGAATCGAAGAAGATCCATCATTTTACTCTTCACCATATCCGGCAGCTTTATCCTGTTATGGATAACGCATGTCATAAATGTATCGATTCTGCTACAGTCTGGGAGGATGGTGATACGTCCTAATGTGTTGAAAGTTGTGGGATCAATGCTTCAGTTATCCAGTTCCTGCACCAACACATTCATTTACGCAGTCACACAGAGGAAGTTCCGAGAGGAAGTGATAAATATTGTGAAATATCCCTTTACTGTCATCCAGAATTTATTTTAATGTCCAGATTTGATCCTAATGGAATGAGTAATTGAGGAAAAAGAGGAAAAAGAACATTCCGATTGTGGAAGGTGGAAGTTATTGATTCAGTGTAAGGGTTGGACCAGGTGACCATTAGGAGCAGCACTAAACAGGCAAAGACATATAGGCGGCATGGTGGCACAGTGGTTAGCACTCCCACCTCAAAGCGCCAGGAACCCAGGCTCGATTTCCAGCTTGTGTTACTGTTTGTGCAGAGTCTGCACATTCTCCATGTGTTGGCGTGGGTTTACTCTGGGTGCTCCGGTTTCCTCCAACAGTCCAAAAGACGTGCTGGTTTGGTGCAAAATTCCCCTCAGTGTACTTGAACAGGTGTCAGAGTGTGGCGACTAGGGGATTTTCACAGTAACTTATTTGCAGTGTTAATGTAAGCCTAGTTGAGACACTGATAAATTAACTTTAAAAAACTTAACCTCTTGAAATTGAGGTTGAGGGCTGGAGATGGGTTGTTGGGGAGTAGGTTTAGGGAGAATGTGAGTGACAGTCTGCAATGCGCTGTCTGGGAGGCGGGTTGCCTCACATCCTTTAAAAAGTATCTGGATGAGCACTTGGCACATCATAACATTCAGGGCTCGGGGCCATTGTTGGCTGATGGGACTGGGTGGGAGTTCAGGTATCTCTAATATGTCGGTATCGACTCGATGGGCTGAAGGTCTTCTGCGCTGTATGATTATATGATTATATGCTTGAAATGAGTTGTGGACCTGTTCAGGGGAACAGCACAGGATGGGATAAGGGATGAGGAGATAAAGGCCTGATTAATCAAAGACTGAAGCAATGAACAAAGGCCTAAAATCTCATGGAGGGCGGGTAACATTAGGGCTCACTCTGAATATCTTTAAAAGGTATTTGTAGCTGCAGTCAAGACCAAAATGGTCAGTCATAAATTAATCATCGATGCTCAGTAACTGCCGCACTCACCACTTGCTCTTGTTCGTATATATGTGGTTTTTAATTACGGTCACTAAAACTTAAAATGAGTTGAAACTCTTGGGGCCATAGCCACCTGGATCCCCAGTGTGGGGTTTTGGGAGGTTCCTGTTTCAAGCATGTGAGTCGTTACGGAACGGCACTCCACCACTGATTGCCACGCTGAGGAAGTTCAGAGCCTTTGTCTCCAATTCTTCCTTCCAGATGTTTGAACTCAGTAAACTGTTAAACGAGACAACACTTTACAATGCCAGGAAATATCTAGGGGAACCTGTGTTGTATCCTCTCGATCGCAGCGACATCCTCCAATAATGGGAAATCAAATTCCACACATATTTCTCCAACTGTGGGTTTACGGAGGTTTTATCTAAATTCACCATTACATCTTTGTCTTTAATATTCTCTACCTACTGCCATCAAAGTCAGTATCTCATTGGGTCTTTATCTTTACCCACCTGAGGAGCTGTTTTTAATGTTGGGCGCCGGAATCTCCAAACCATTCAGCTTTTTGATATCATCCAGCTTTCCCCATTTCAAATATTTTTTCAGTGAAATGTAAAACATCGCACTTACTGACATTAAATTCCATTGTTACTCATTGGCCCATTTATCCCAGCCACATTGCTTTGATCCTCAGAATTCATTACTGTGCTTCCTATTTTAATATTGTCTGCAAATTTCTACATCACTCCCTCTAGCCCTGTATCCAGATCATCGTTGTACACAGTGAACAAGCCAGCTGTTAGATCACCAAATTAGTGTCAAAGCTAAAAGCAAGCTAATTTGATGAAAATGAATGAACTTTAACTTTGACTTTATATGTTGCAAATTGTATAACTTATCAGATAATTACTACCAATGTTTCAGTAATGTTAAGGGACCAGATCAGAAACCCCACAGTTTGTTATGAAGCATGACTAAACCCCAACAGTCTTTTTTTTTAAATTTGGCATTAGTGCAAGGATAAGGTGTTCACTCCAGGTGTGATTCTATTGACACACCAGGAAGCTTGTATCCATACAAACTTTATTTAACAATACAATTTGACTATAACACATGAATTAGCTTAACTTTTACCAATTTAAATACTTAAGCATGATAAGATACAATTCTTAACTGCTAAGCTATCTCTATTAGTTCCAATTCAAGCAATAATCCTTTTATAGGCTTAAATTTCTCTTGAAAATGAGTTAGCATCACACAGGCTGATGTGCTCACATTTGTGGTGCCAGTCCTGAGACCTCCAGAACACCTATGGAGAAAGAGACTGCGAGAGAGACCCAGTTCCCTTGGCAGGTCCCAAAGAGTAGCCTCTCGAGAGAGAGAGACCTCTTGCATCTTACAGAAGCCGGCAGTAACTATCTGTAATTCCCAGTAGGCTTAGCGCCTCTCCTTAATCACATGACTTTGTCAATCAACCTAATCAAATCCCAGGGGAAAAACTAGAATAAACAAGAATGCATGAACTCAGATTAAAACAAATGTATCCATAGCTAAAATCAATAATTAGTCTGCATCCTCAGCATGTGCGCTGCCTGGTACCCAGACAATTCAGCACCATACAAGGTTAGTCATGGCACACATCCTCTCTGGACTCCCAGATTGCCTGGATGTACTGCAGTTCACCTATCACTGCAACAGATCCACAGCAGACATCATCTCCCTGGCCCTACATTCAACCAAAGACACTGATGTCATCTCCTATTTATTGACTACAGCTCAGCCTTGAACACCATTATCCCAACAAAACACATCTCCAAACCCCGTGGCCTAGGCCTTGGCTCCTCCCTCCAAGGCTGGATCCGAGACTTCCTAATACACGGACCGCAATCCGTAAGGATCGGCAACGACACCGCCTCAACAATTATCCTTAACAACGGTGCCCCATGAGGATGTGTCCTCAGCTTCCAACTATACTCATACAGTTATGACTGTGTGGCCAAATTCTGCTCAAACTCCATTTTCAAGTTTGCTGATAACACCACTGTAGTGAGTCAGATCTCAAACACTGACCAGACGGAGTATAGGAATCTGGTGAAATAGTGCGATGGCAATAATGTCTCCCTCAATTTTAGTAAAATGAAGGAGATGTTTGTTAACTTCAGGAAATAAAATGGAGGACACGTCCCTGTCAACATCAACAGTGATGAAGTGGAAATGGTTGAGATCTTCAGGATTCTAGGTGTTCAGATCATGAAAAATCTGTCCTGGTCCCCCCACGCTGATGCTATAGTTAAGAAAACCCACCAACACCTCTAATTTCACACAAAACTAAGGAAATTTGGCATGTCTGCTATGGCTCTCACCAATTTTTACAGATGCACCATAGAAAACATCCTTTCTGGATGTATCACAGCTTGGCTCCTGCTCTGACCAGGACCGCAAGAAACTACAAAGGATTGTGAAAGTAGCCCAGTCCATCACACAAACCAGCCTCCCATCCATTGATTCTGTCCACACTTCCTGCTGCCTTGGAAAAGCAGCCAGCATAATCAAGTACTGCACACACCCCGGGCATAGTCGCTTCCACCTTTTTCTGTTGTGAAAATGATACAAAAGACTAAGAACACATAGCACCCAACTCAAGAACAGCTTCTTTCCTGCTGCCATCAGACTCTTGAATGGAGCGACCTTATATTAAGCTGATCTCTCTCGACACCCTCATTATGACTGTAACACTACAGTCTGCACCCTCATCTTTCCCTCTCGCCAAGATACTCTATGAACGATGTGTTTTGCCTACATAGCATGCAAGCAACAATACTTTTCACTGTATCCCAAACATGTGACAATAATAAATCAAATATAAAAAGAGCTGAATTTCAAACATGCCACTTACAAGAAACATGATATAAATACATTGCTTAAAGGCACAGTGCCATCACACACACCCTTTAAAAAATGAACAATATAAAAAGGTGGCTTCGTTTTTCAAAACCTCTGGTTTATGCACAATTAGTACTCTATAATATGTATATGTGTGTGTGTATATACATATACATAATATATAGATACATATACACATGTAAATACATACACACACACTTCACTCTATCTAAGCATGCAAACATAACAGTCGTATAGTCCAGCTCAATACTTCTCTTCCAATATCGAGCATTCCTTCTTCTTTCAAAGTCATGATAAAGCATCGGCAATCACGTTCTCTCTTCCTTCTTTTCTTGACAGCCTGCTGTTGCTCAGCTATTTCCTCTTTCTTTTCAAAACCTCCTTCTGTTCTTCATCCTGATTCCAAATCCAAGCTCCATTTTGTGGTCATGATCATTATGAGCCAGAGGGTGAAATTTTACATTGAATGCAAACTGGCACAAACCACTTTGAATTTGCTTTTCTTTTCTTCGCTGAATCCAACCAATTCTTTTGAGTTTCAGAGTCTCGAAATGTCAAAACAAAGTGATTTTTGCAGAAGGTTAAGCTGCTTGCCGACACTGTCAAAGTGAACCTGCCCATTTGTACGTTGTCTTACCTTCACATGTGTGTGTCCAGGGCCACCCAGAAAGGTCATTTTATTGCTGTCCTCTTGCTTGCTAACTGACCTTAGTTCCTCTGTCAGGCAGTCCAACTCCACCTTCTGTTGCAAAATGATGTGCTCAAAATTCTTTCAAGTCTCCAATTGTATAACTTTCTGCTCCAAGGTAGTTTATCAATTTGTTTGTTTATTCTGGATCTTTATTATCATTTTCTGCACGTTCTTTGGCAAAGATGGATAGCAGATTGACTTCTTTAGTGTCAGGATCTGTTGTAATTATCTTTTTCACTATCATTGTGGCAGTCATGCTGTTGTCGGAGCCATTGTAAGTTATTGAACATCAGTTGTGAAGGCACTGTTTCTCTGGGTATCCATGTCTGTGCAAGCTGTATAGATTCATTATCCCAGCAGTTCATTCTGAATGATGGTGCCATTTCATAAAACTGTCTTACATCACATCGTCCTTTTCTTCTGTCTGTGGTAGAAAAATACTTCTGCTCCTCAATCTCTATCTTGAGGTCGCATACATCTTTTGATTGAGCTACATTTTTTTGCTCTGCCTTCATCAGTTTTACATGGCACTCATTTGCCCCCATTCGTATCTTCATTACCTGAGATTTGTAACTATCCACCAGCCCTTTGTAGTGTTTGAGACTTTTGGCTGTTGCATCTCAGACTGAACAAGCTTCTCCTTCTGAACCTGTGCCAACTTGAGTGGATTCAGTCTATATGAATATTGCTCAATTGGAACAGAATTTTTTTCTGCATCTACATCATGCACAATTACTTTTGTACTTTCCAGTTTGTTTACACATATAGCTTCATGTGTTTGTCATAACTCTTTCAGGTAATTTTGATTTTCCTCTGGAAGATAGCTCAGCAATTTATCCCAGTTTTTGATTACTTTCCCATTATCCAATTTAATTTGAGGAATGCCAAATACAGAATCATTTGGATTGGTTTCTTTATTCTGAGTTGTGACAACCAATACATCCTACTTCTGCTTTCCTTCCCTCTCAAAATATAATTTGAACAGATTCACATGACACTCTGTAAGTTTCCTTCTATCTGGCATTCTTAACAAATAATTCAACTTACTTAATTTTATTTTCAGTGATAAGGCCCACTCAGCCTTGTTTCTAATGGATCAACTACCACTGATAATAATACTAATATTTTATCCCTACAAGCAAAACTACAAATTTTTGATTTCTTATCTGCTTATTTTTTCATTGCATGCTGTGCCGTTTTTAATGCTATCTAGCCAGCTCACCAACCTGCCCGAGTGAATCTCTCCCGAAGGTTTGACACATCGTCCAACAATGTAGTCTCAGAATGCTTACTCAACAATTTCTCCTTGATCAAGTTAAGTGGCCTTCATTTCTCATGACCGATCATCAATTCAAAATGACTGAATTAAGTTGATTCATGAAGCGCATCCCGAATTGGAAAAAAAAACGTACAAATCCTCTGGATAATCCTGACTACAGGTGGTCAACATGGTCTGTAAAGTGTGATGCCATTTTTCATTGGCCTGAATATGCAAAGGGGTCCACTTCTCAGTAAGACATCATTTTAATGTAATAACAGTCCGGTATTACGCAGATTCTCCTTATGGGTATGCTTTTTGATACAAATGCTTTATCTCTCCATCTTTCTGAAGTAAGTCTGCCAACTTTCGTGAACTACAGATATCCGCTTTGGCTTCCGTCTGTTCTTGTTCTTTATCAACCATCAGGTCAAAGTTCGTTTCTGATAATCCAACCTCAGCCTTTTCCACCATTATTTTCCACCATTATGCTGCAACTGTACAGGACCTTGGTGAGACCACATTTGGAATATTGTGTGCAGTTCTGGTCACCTCACTATAAGAAGGATGTGGAAGCGCTGGAAAGAGTGCAGAGGAGATTTACCAGGATGCTGTCTGGTTTGGAGGGTAGGTCTTATGAGGAAAGGTTGAGGGAGCTAGGGCTGTTCTCTCTGGAGCGGAGGAGGCTGAGGGGAGACTTAATAGAGGTTTATAAAATGATGAAGGGGATAGATAGAGTGAATGTTCAAAGACTATTTCCTCGGGTGGATGGAGCTATTACAAGGGGGCATAACTATAGGGTTCGTGGTGGGAGATATAGAAAGGATATCAGAGGTAGGTTATTTACGCAGAGAGTGGTTGGGGTGTGGAATGGACTGCCTGCAGTGATAGTGGAGTCAGACACTTTAGGAACATTTAAGCGGTTATTGGATAGGCACATGGAGCACACCAGGATGATAGGGAGTGGGATAGCTTGATCTTGGTTTCAGATAAAGCTCGGCACAACATCGTGGGCCGAAGGGCCTGTTCTGTGCTGTACTGTTCTATGTTCTATGTTCTATTTTAAGTTGATAACCTTTATGCAGTTCCAGTTTCTGAAGTTCAAATGCTCTCTCTTTTTCTTTTTCCACTGCAGTTGCCTCTCTCTCCCTCCATCTTTCTCATGCCACTCTCTTTCTTTCTTCTGCTTCTAATTCAAGCTGTTTCATTTCCTTTTCCTGTTTCAACTATTTCATTTGTAATTCAATCCTCGCCAATTCCAATGCTTCAGACTGTGTCTCCAGCAAACATCAATGCTGAATTATCGCTAAAATTATCCCTCACCCCTTCGGGTACAGTCAACGTCAGCTTGTTCACCAAATCCAAAATCTTTGCTTTCACCACCCTTTGTAAACCACACTGAGTGACCTCTTCCACACCCAGGAAATCTTTTGCCTCAAAAAGGGCAATTTTTCACAAGGCACTTCCTGTTTTAAACAACCAAATGCAACACCTGAAATAAAGCACCAGCTCCTCAGCACCCACTGTCTTTGAGTTCAATAATTGCAAACCAAACGAAGCATCAGAGTTTTTAATCCCGTGAAAATATCAAGTTTTGTTAGGGTCCTGGACCTGAACACCAAGGTATATTGTACAGTCGGATTAGACACCAAACATAAGAACATAAGAAATAGGAGCAGGAGTAGGCCATCTAGCCCCTCGAGCCTGCCCTGCCATTCAATAAGATCATGGCTGATCTGACGTGGATCAGTACCACTTACCCGCCTGATCCCCATAACCCTTAATTCCCTTACCGATCAGGAATCCATCCATCCGCGCTTTAAACATATTCAGCGAGGTAGCCTCCACCACCTCAGTGGGCAGAGAATTCCAGAGATTCACCACCCTCTGGGAGAAGAAGTTCCTCCTCAACTCTGTCTTAAACCGACCCCCCTTTATTTTGAGGCTGTGTCCTCTAGTTTTAACTTCCTTACCAAGTGGAAAGAATCTCTCCGCCTCCACCCTATCCAGCCCCCGCATTATCTTATAAGTCTCCATAAGATCCCCCCTCATCCTTCTAAACTCCAACGAGTACAAACCCAATCTCCTCAGCCTCTCCTCATAATCCAAACCCCTCATCTCCGGTATCAACCTGGTGAACCTTCTCTGCACTCCCTCCAATGCCAATATATCCTTCCTCATATAAGGGGACCAATATTGCACACAGTATTCCAGCTGCGGCCTCACCAATGCCCTGTACAGGTGCATCAAGACATCCCTGCTTTTATATTCTATGCCCTTCGCAATATAGGCCAACATCCCATTTGCCTTCTTGATCACCTGTTGTACCTGCAGACTGGGCTTTTGCGTCTCATGCACAAGGACCCCCAGGTCCCTTTGCACGGTAGCATGTTTTAATTTGTTTCCATTGAGATAGTAATCCCATTTGTTATTATTTCCTCCAAAGTGTATAACCTCGCATTTATCAACGTTATACTCCATTTGCCATATCCTCGCCCACTCACTCAGCCTGTCCAAATCTCTCTGCAGATCTTCTCCGTCCTCCACACGATTCACTTTTCCACTTATCTTTGTGTCGTCTGCAAACTTCGTTACCCTACACTCCGTCCCCTCCTCCAGATCATCTATATAAATGGTAAACAGTTGTGGCCCGAGTACCGATCCCTACGGCACGCCACTAGTTACCTTCCTCCAACCGGAAAAACACCCATTTATTCCGACTCTTTGCTTCCTGTCGGATAGCCAGTCCCCAATCCACTTTAACACACTACCCCCAACTCCGTGTGCCCTAATCTTCTTCAGCAGCCTTTTATGGGGCACCTTATCAAACGCCTTTTGGAAATCCAAAAACACCGCATCCACCGGTTCTCCTCCATCAACCGCCCTAGTCACATCTTCATAAAAATCCAACATGTTCGTCAAGCACTTTTATCATTTTTGACATAATTGCGAGAAAAGAATGTTTCGCTCCAGCTGTGATTCAACTGAAAAATTAGGGTTCTTTTATCAAAATAAGCTTTATTTATGACACAGTTTACATGTAGCTCAAACAAAATGAAACAGCGTAACTCTTAACAGTTGAACCAACTTTAAGCATGGCAAATTGCCCCTTGGTCTGCCAAGATGTATAGTTTAGGGGAATTAGCATGGTTAATATGAGGGGTTATGGGGATAGGGCTTGGGTAAATGCTCTGTCGGAGAGTTGGTGCAGACTCGATGGGCTGAATGGCTGCTTTCTGCTCTGAAGGGATTCTATGATTTACCAGTACTCTCTGCTTTCTGTGCTTTCACCAATTTTATATCTATGATCCCACATTTCCTGTAAGTCCCACAGGCTTTACCTTTTCTAACTAGTCTATTGTTTGGGATTTTGAACAACCTTGAAAGATCAGAATCCTAAAACGTGAACTCTGCTTCTCTCTCTACAGATGCTACCAGACCAGCTGAGTATGTTGAAAATTTCTCTTTGTATACAGCCTATCTTTTTTTCCCCCCCCAAACAGCGGTTTAACAATTGCAATGCTGCAATCCTCTGGAATTGCCTCCACATTCAAGCAAAATAGGAAGACTACAGCCAGAGCCTCTGCAATTCCCATCCTGATTTTCCTCACTCGCCCAGAAAGCATCCTACCTGGACTCGGAAACGTTGCTGCTTTGAAGACTGACACTAGTCAATTCAGTGCAGACAAAGTACAATAAAGTGCCGCTATTCACGGGGATTACGTGCCCACGAAACCTTGCAAACGGAGAAATTATGAAGAATGAGCATGCTTTTTTTTCATGGGACTCAGTCAGATAGGTTCAAGCCGTGCATCGGTTTGGGAAGATCCTCAACTGTAAATTGTGGGTCAGTACCCGTATCGGATAGAGGGGGGAGCCTCTGAGAAATGCATCGGTCAAAGTTTCAAAATGAACAGAGTCTTAATCACAGCGAGAATCAGACAGGTCCACGTGATGCCTTCATTCAGGCTGCACGCAACTTGCAACCATTCCAGACTCTGCTGCATTATCACTGCTATCTTCCCATAGATACAGGGGAGTTGGTGAAGAAAACACGGATAAATGAACACAGCTCGCGTGATGGTGTGTACAAAGTGCAGGTAATTGAAAACGCACAGGAAGTTACAAACGTAGGTATTTTGCTGGACCATCTATTTTTATCTTATTCGACATTTCTATTGCCTCCTCCTATGCTGCGAGCTGTGAGAAAGGCCATTAGATTGGGATCAATTATGATCAAGTAATCAAAATATAACAATTAATCTCCAATGATATCCTGATCAACTGTTGTCAATATGAGGGATCAGCATCACACAACTTGAGTCCTTGTCTGTAATTGCATCCTCCTTGACAAGTGGAATTTGGCCAGAGTAAGATTACCTTTTAGCTAACAGGACAAACGTGAGATCACTTGCAGTTTAATTCATAGAATCATCGAATAACACAGCGCAGAAGAGGTCCTTCGGCTCATCGACTCTGACCTAAAACACGAGAAACACCTGAACTTCCACCTAACCCCATCTGCCAGCACTTGGCCCACAGCCTTGAATGTTATGACATGCCAAGTGCTCATCCACATACATTTTAAAGGATGTGAGGCAACTTGCCTCTCCCACTCTCCCAGGCAGCGCATTCCAGACCATCACAACCCTCTGGGAAAAATGTTTTTCCCTCACTTGCCCCCTAAACATCCTGCCCCCCACCTGGAACCTATGTCCCCTCGTGACTGACCCTTCAACTAAGGGGAAAAGCTGCTATTTATCCACCCTGTCCAAGTCCCTCATAATTTTGCGCACCTCGATCGCCGCTCTGTCTTCTCTGCTCCAACTAAAACAACGCAAGCCGACCCACCCTCTCGATATAACTGTCTGTGTGGAGTTTGCACATTCTCCTCGTGTATGCATAGGTTTCCTCCGGGTGCTCCGGTTTCCTCCCACAGTCCAAAGATGTGTGGGTTAGGTTGATTGGCCATGCTAAAATTGCCCCTTAGTGTCCTGAAATGCGTAGGTTAGAGGGATTAGTGGATAAAATATGTAGGGATATGGGGGTAGGGCCTGGGTGGGATTGTGGTCAGTGCAGACCTGATGGGCCGAATGGCCTCTTTCTGTGCTGTAGGGTTTCTATGATTTTCTATGAACTTAAATGTTTACATTTAACACTTCCTGTTGGAAGCCGTACCAATGTGACATTTGAAAGGACAGTGAAATGTTCATATCTGATGTGGGGGTGTTTAACTAGATGACAATGCAACGAAATGGATATAAATCAGGTTCATGCCTGTTATGGGTATGAACCTGAATAAACTTGCTGCCCCATAGAGGAGTGAATTGTTGAATGGTTTCAAGAAGGAGATAGATACATTTCTAATAAAAAAAAGGATAAAGGGATATGGGGAACAGGTGGGGAGGTGGATTTGAGACCAGGGAGAGATCAGCCATGATCTGATTGAATGGCGGATTAGGCTTGAAGGGCTGAATTACCTCCTTCCGCTCCTAATTCCGATGTCTCCAGCGAGGGGTGGGGAAAATTGTAAGTCGCGATCTTGCCAATAAGGTTCGCTACTTCTGGGTTTCTCCAAATCTTGAGCATCCGTCACCACTCCCACAGACAGCAAGCACAGGCTTCAGATCACGCCCAATGAAATGAAATCCTGGAGTTCTTTTGGAACGAGCTCTGAGCTTCCCCACCATTTAGCTTAAAATTCTATCTTCTCATGATATCCTCCACTTAATTAACTTTCATTCATAACCCTTCTGATCTACCTCATAGATTTACTGTTGTTCCTTAATTTTAAACCATTTAATCCCCCCTTCTCCCTTTGCACTGAATTCCCAGGGTGATCACATTCCCATTGCCACTTCATTTTGCAGGTCACTCGATTTGACAGATATTTTCAGTACTGTTCACACTGCTTTCCATGGGAGTTGGAGTAAGCTGTGCTACATTCCCAATGTTGGCAGTTTTAACAACAATGTGCCCCATTGCCGTTATCGGGAATTTGGATGGCATGGGATTTGGGTGAGATGGACTATTTGCAAAACTTCGTTTGGAGTGTAGCAGATTCCCAAACAAGGCAACTTTAAACAAGGTACTTATATTCCCAAGAATAGCAATTGCAACGAGGTGTTTAATATTCCAAATGATGGGAATTTGGAATCGTTTGTTAGATTGCCATTAATTGGATTTTGGACAAAGTGTCCCAGTTCCTAATGAATTTGGGATGGCATGGTGGCACAGTGATTAGCACTGCTGTTTCACAGTGCCAGGGTCCGGGATTCAATTCCCGGCTTGGTTCACTGACTGTGTGGCGTTTGCACATTCTCACCGTGTCTGCGTGGGTTTCTTCTGGATGCTCCGGTTTCCTCCCACAGTCCAAAGGTGTGCACGTTAGATGCATTGGCCATGCTAAATTGCCCCTTAGTGTCTCAGGATGCGTAGGTTACAGGGATTAGTGGAGTAAATATGTGGGCTTACAGGGATAGAACGGGGGTGTGATTGTTGGCGGTACGGACTCGATGGGCCGAATGGTCCCCTTCTGCACTGTAGTGATTCAATGATTCTATCATTCTAATACTGGGAAATTGTTCAAGGTGCACTGGGCTCGCAATAGTGTGAGTCCAGGTGAGGTATTCTAGATTTTCAATATTCAGGATTTGGTCGAGGTGTAGTCCCTCCCATCTTCGGAAGCTTTGCGGAGAGTACTCCCATTACTAAGGAGCTAGAAGGTGAGTGAGTTGAGTTGGAAATCTATCAGTCTGCAGACATTCTGACTCAGTTTGAGTTACAGAAACACCATGATCTCATCCAGTGGCTTGCGTTTCAAGCCTGGCACAGTGGCTTCTTTCGCTGGATAACCAACTGGCAGCAACAACAACAACTTTTCATTCGCTGGGCACCCAAGGATAGCACACACTAGAAGACCACAGTTCAGAGGGGTTGTGGTGACAGTCACAAGGCCAGTGTTCTGTGGGAGGGGTGGGGAGAGTGAGAGAAACACAACGCTGCATTAAAATTCTTTTGTACAAATTCACCATTGGCTGGGCTCTGACTAAAGAAAACTAAACCACAACGTTTATGTTTCAGGAGGATCCACTCCAGCTTGAACTGGCAGTGAGCATGTTGCTCCATGATACTTTGCTGACATGAAAGCCAAGTGCAGCCAATCCCCTTCTACTGGCCATTTGTTGATTGTGTCCAGAATTCTACATAAAGGAGACCACTGCACAGCAATAACGTTCGTAAAGCCTCGTGTCCTCAAGCTGTGGCTCAGTGGTCATCCTTTTGATTCACTCATAGAATGTGGACATGACTGGCAAGGTCAGCATTTATCAACAAGCTTTGTGCATGAGCAGTGGGAGAGAACACATCCTGAGTGAGATACAGCCAGAGTGAGTGTGAGTATCAGGAATTTGGAGCACAGCGGAAATTGGATGAAGAGGGGAAAGAAGCGCTTTTTGCTTTCTAACGGTTTAAATTTTCAGAGAGTGGTCTTGCCCTGCTGCAGCAGTAGAGGCTACAATGGAGACAGCTGACTGATAATAGCGAATGAGGTCGGTAAGTATTTGCTACTTCGAGCGCCTATAATTTGTAAGATCCTTTTGTAGTTTTTAATTTGCATATTCTGTAGTAACAAAGACCAGGAACATAGGGCCCGAGAGCAATTGATATTATTTGATATTAGGCATCTTCCAAAAGTTTAATTTAAAGGAGAGGGGGTTTGGGCTCTCAGGACAAAGCAGCATCAGCCAAGTTCATTGCACCACTGTTGCCCCTGCTGCACTGGGGAGGAGTAAAAGTGATTCAATTGTAAGGGGGATCGATAAGGCATTTCTCTGGCCGCAACCGAGACTCCAGGATGATATGTTGCCTCCCTGGTGTGAGGTCAAGGATGTCTCGGAGCTGTTACAGGACATTCTGGAGGTGGAGGGTGAGCAGCCAGTGGCAGTGGTCCACATTTGTGAAAAAAGGGATGAAGCCCGAAAAGCATAATATGGGACTTAGGAAGTTTTCTGAAAAGTAGGACGTCAAAGGTAATGTTCCCAGGATTACTACAGTGCCATGTGCTGGTCAGAATAGGAATAGCAGGATGGATCAGATGAATGCGTGGCTGAAGAGATGGTGCGAGTGGGAGGGTTTCAGACTCCCGGGACATTGGAACTGGATCTGGGGAGCTGGGGCTAGTCCAAACTGGACAGGTTACACCTGGGAAGGGCCGGAACAGATGTCCTTGGGGGAGTATTTGCTACAGTGGTTGGGGAGGGTTCAAAACAAAATGGCAGGGGGATGGGAACCTATACAAGGAGTGAGAGAGGGAGAATCAAGGAAAGAACTAAAGACAGTGAGGGGAATAATAAAAATTATAGGAGGAGAAAGCAAAGGGTCACAGAGAAAAAAATAGTGTGAAAGGGATGATATGGATTGAAAACTGGTTGGCAGACACGAAAGAAAGAATAGGAATGAATGGGTCTTTTTCTGAATGGCAGGTCGTCACGAGTGGGGTATCACAGGGATCGCTGCTAGCATCCCAGCAATTCACAACATATATTAATAATTTTGATGAGGGAACTAAATGTATATCTCTAAATGCACAGATGACACAAAGCTGGGTGGGAGGATGAGCTGTGAGGAGGATGCAGAGATGCTTCAGTGTGATTTGGACAAGCTGACTGGGCAAATACACGGCAGATACATTTTATTGTGGGTAAATGTGAGGTTATCCATGGTAGCAAAACAGGAAGGCAGATTATTATCTGAACAGCTATAAATTAAGAGAGGGGAATACGCACTGAGACCTGGGTGTCCTTGTACACCAGTCACTGAAGGTAAGCATGCAGGTGCAGTAGGCATTAAAGGAGGCAAATGATACATTAGCCATCAAAGCGAGAGGATTTGAGTACAGCACCAAGGATGTCTTGCTGCAATTATACAGGACACTGGAGAGGCCACACTTGGAATACTGTGTGCCGTTTTGGTCTCCTTACCTGAGGAAGAATGTTCTAGTTAGAGAGGGAGTGCTGCAATTCCAGGGGTGGCAGGATTGACCTATGAGGGGAGATGGAGTCGGTTAGGATTCTATTCGCTGGAGTTCAGAAGAATTATGGGGGATTTCATAAAAACCTAAAAATTCTAACAGAACTAGACAGGGTAGAAGCAGGAAGGATGATTCAGATGGTGGGGTGTCCAGAACCGGGGGTCTTAGTCTAAGGATACGGGGTAAATCTTACAAGACTGAGATGAGGAGAAATTTCTTCACCCAGAGAGTGAGCCTGCGGAATTCTCCACCGCAGAGAGCAGTTGAGGGCAAAACATGGGAGCTGGAATTTTACCACCCGACCCGCCAGGGGAATCGTAGTGGGCGGGACACAGAAGATGCAAAGGTCTGTTGATCTCAGCTGGGATTTTCCGGCATTGGCTGGAGCACAGTCAGAAAATCCCACGCAATATGTTTTCAAGAAGGCGTTAGATATAGCTCTTGGGATGAAGTGGATCAAAGGATATGGGGGGGAAGGCGCGATCAGGTTGAGTTGGATGATCAGCCATGATCATAATGCATGGTGGAGCAGGCTCAAAGGGTCAAATGGCCTCCTCCTGCTCCTATTTTCTATGTTATTACCCTTCCCTAATTGTTGCTGAGAAGCTGGTGGCACTCTTCCCCACACTCCAGGCAGGCATGGAATTAACCTCTCTGGAATGTGGGAAAGAGTGTACAAAGACAGTTAGGAAATACAGATGGAGAATGATAGATACCCAGGTCAAAATAAATCCTGCACCAAGATAAGGGGACTGTTGCTGGGAAACTACATTTCACAATTAGAGAGACGGGATTGGCTGTTTCCAAACCAGAGATCACCATTTTCTAGACAGCAAGAGATCAAATAGCTTGAACAATTTCGAACTATGATCAAATATCAGATGTGACAGCATGATGTCAATTTGGTTAAAGGCTTTTGCTTTCAAAGGCCCAACCTTAATTCATTCAAATTCTTTCTGAGACTTAGTGCCCAAGTTGGGGCAGAGGGGTGGGGAGTGGAGGGTGCTGGGTTATCACCAGAAGAAATTGCAAGCATTTCTGTCTCTACTGCAAAGTCACCAAGCCATCGTGCGTTTCGGGAATCAGAACTGATCAGTGGTCAATGGATACAGATTGCTGTCTCAACCGCCTGGAGCAGGGTTGCCAACTGTCCAGGATTGGCCTGAAGTCTTCAGGATCAAAGGACAATCTCCAGGACACGGATTATGTCTAACCATGAAGAAAATCATCGGGACATGAAAAACATTGTGTTTTTTTAAAATTTTCTTTCAGCTTTTTTCTCAAGCAGATATAAAAATATTGGGTGGGGATGGGTGGTGGATGGCTGTTTGGCTGACAGTCAAGCATGTTCCATTGGATAATGAGTTTTTTTGCTTTCCGATTGGAGCAAACAGGCAGTGTGACACAAGGATGGAGGTGTTGGCCAATGAATGTCTGGGGGACAATCACATGATAAAACCTCCAGGAATACATTTAATCACAGTTGGCATCCGTAATCAGAAGTGAAAATTTACCTGAAGTTCAAGAGGTTAAGCATAAACAGAGGGACTGGTCACAAAAATCCAATAAAAGTGGTCAGCTACAGAGTTGGAACCAGTAGACAACCATTGTTCAAATCAATTTAAATGTTGTTACCAGCAATTATAACCCATTATCGGATAAAGTGTGAGTTAAATCCCATTGAGAAGAGCAGCATTTACAACTTGTTAAAAAATGGAAGGCAGGAGAATTAGAAATGGAGGTACTACCACGAGAGACCAGTTGTTGTCATAGATTTTGAATTGAGAGCCAGGCAATTAGAATGAATTCAGAGGGAGATTAGACCGGTTAGAATCCATTATGATTAAATCAGTGATTAGAACCCATTCTAACTGGAGATCCAGCCAATTATAATCCATCATAAATGAGGAAGGTATTCGAGCAATTATAAAGGTGGGCATTATGGGCATAAATTTTCCCAAAAGAAAATGGGTGTAATTTTTGGACCCCGACACAGTGGGGGCGGGTGTGGAAGACATAAAGAACCAACCAGAAGTCTCTTCACTGTGGCAGGAATAGAAAATATCGCCACAGGAGGGGCGGTAAAATTCCACCCCAAGAATTAAATCCCATTATAAATGGAGACCGTTAGTTAGAGCTCCATTAAAATGGAAAGACTTGGGCCGGGAATTTCTGGCCGTGCTCACCCCAAGACCGGAAAATCCCACCCAAGATTAATGGACCTTTGCATGGTCCATGTCCCCTCCACTACGATTCCCATAGCGGGTGGGATGGGAAAATTCCGCATTTGGAGTTAGAGCCAATTATAAATTGAGACACCAGCAGCTTGAGCCCATTATACAGAGAGGGACTGGCAGTTAAGACCCACAATAGTTTGGACGGCAGTTAAAGCCCATTCTAAATGTAGGAACAGACCGTTAGCAATATTATAGATTGCTTGACTGACACTTACAATTACAAATACCATCAGTTCCAAGCCACTGTAAATTGAGACAGGCAATTAGAAGACAAAAAGATGAGCAGTTAGAACATCAATGGAAATACCAAAAGTTAGAGCCCATTAATAATGGTTTCTAACTGCTGATCCCTCTATTTACAATCACTGGGATACACATCAGACCAGTTCTAAAAAAGGGGAGAGCATCCAATCCACTAGTCTACTATTCAGCTGCAAAGTTGGAGGGCAGCATGGTGGCTGCCACTTCTGCCTCACAGCGCCAGAGAGCTGGGTTCAATTCCAGCTTCAGGTGACATTCTGCATGCAGTTTGCATGGTCCACACCTGTTCCTCTGTTTTCTGCCCCACTCCGACCAATTTCACCACCATTTTCATGATCAAATTGCTGTCCAATTCTATTTCATATTGAACTTTACCACTCTCATCCCCTGCGACCTCTGTCTCGTCTCGTAAGTCTTCATCCGCCCAGGGTCTGGAACTGATTCTCTCTTCAGTTTTGATTTTGTTCTCTCCCTTTGTCTTTCTCTGATGGTTCCAAAGGAGAGCCAAACAAACGCAAATCACTGCAATAAAAACAGGGAAGAGAAGAGGACCATGGTGGGCAGCTTATTGTCCACGGTTCCGTTCGCCTTGCTATTCAGCTGACTATCTGAAGGATTGTCCAGCACTTTTTAAAGGGTAAAACACGGGTGATTGAGAGCACCCCGGTGGAAGTGCCCCTACATAACAAGTACTCCTGTCTGTTGGGGGGGACAGCCCATCTGGGGGAAGCAGCAGTGGCCGTGTCTCCAGGGTGGAGTCCGCCCCTGTAACTCAGAGGGCTAAGGAAAGGAGGAGGAAGGCGGTATTAATCGGGGACTCGACAGTCAGGGGGACGGACAGGCAATTTTGCGGAGGCAGGCGGGAGTCTCGCATGGTGGTCTACCTCCCTGGGGCTGGGATGCAGGATGTCGCTGGGCGAGTCCCAGAAATCCTGAGGTGGGAGGGAGAGGAGCCGGAGGTAGCGGTACATATTGGTACCGCTGATGTGGGTAAGAAGGGGGAAGGGAACATGAAAAAAGAGTATAGGGAATTAGAGAGACAGCTGAGAAGGAGGAAAGCAAAGGTAGTAATCTCGGGATTGCTGCCTGTGCCACGGGAAGGTGAGGAAAGGAATGGAGTGAGGTGGAGGATGAATGTGTGGCTGAGGGAATGGTGCAGGGGGCAGGGATTCAGGTTCCTGGACCATTGGGACCTCTTTAGGGGCAGGTGTGACCTGTATACTAAAAACGGGTGGCACTTGAATCCCAGGGGGACCAATATCCTGGCAGGAAGGTTGGCTAAGGCTACTGGGGAGAGTTTAAACTAGATAGGTTGGGGGGAGGGGATCAAAGTGACATGACTGAGAGTGAGGAAGGTAGCTCGCAAACAGAGAAGGGTTATAGGCAGTGCAAGAGGGCAGGTGGACTGGGAACAGAGAAGGGGAGAGGTCAGACCATAGGATTGAGATGTGTCTACTCTAATGCCAGGAGTATAGTGAATAAACAACTAGCAAAAGGAGGAGAGGGCTTGGGAGATGTTAGTAGCGCTTCAACAAACCGGGTCCAGATAAAGGCTGGCATAAAGACACTTTGCCTGAATGCACGAAGCATTCGAAACAAAGTAAATGAGTTGATGGCACAAATCCATACAAATGAATATGATCTAGTGTCCATCACAGAAACGTGGTTGCAGGGTGACCGGGACTGGGAACTGAATATACAGGGTTATCAGGCATTTAGGAAGGATAGACAGGTAGAAAAAGGAGGTGGGGTAGCTTTGTTAATAAAGGATAATATCAGGACGGTAGTGAGAGATGACATAGGCTCTAAGGAGCAAAACGTGGAATCGTTGTGGGTGGAGATAAGGAATAGTAGGGGGAGAAAGACACTGGTAGGCGTGGTCTATAGGCCCCCAAATAATAACTTAGAGGTGGGGAGGGCTATAAACAAGCAAATAATGGATGCGTGCAAAAGTGGAACGGCAATAATCATGGGGGATTTTAACCTACATATTGATTGGTCGACTCAAATCGGACGTGGAGGGCTTGAGGAAGAGTTCTTGGAATGCTGTCGGGATTGTTTCATTGAATAGTATGTTACAGAACCTACGAGAGAGCGAGCTATCTTGGATCTGGTTCTGTGCAATGAGACAGGTAGGATTAAGGATCTTCTTGTGAAGGATCCTCTTGGGATGAGTGATCATAATATGGTGGAATTTCTGATACAGATGGAGGGTGAGAAAGTAGGGTCCCAAACCAGTGTCCTCTGCTTGAACAGAGGGGAGTACGATAGGATGAGGGTGGAATTGGCTAATGTAGACTGGGCGAGCAGACTGGTAGGTAGGACAGCTGAGGAACAGTGGAGGATTTTTAAGGAGATTTTTTTAAGTACTCAGCAAAAATATATTCCGGTGATAAAGAAGGACTGTAAGAAAAAGGATAACCGGACGTGGATAACGAAGGAAATAAAGGAGAGTATTAAAATAAAATCAGATGCGTACAGAGTGGCCAAAAATAGTGGAGAATTAGTGGATTGGGAAAGCTTTGAAGAAAAATAAAGAACGACTAAGAAAGCGATTAAGAAAGGAAAGATAGATTATGAAACTAAACTAGCTCAAAATATAAAAAATGATAGTAAAAGTTTTTACAATTATATTAAAAGGAATAGAGTGGCTGGAGTGAATGTTGGACCCTTGGAAGATGAGAGGGGGGATTTAATAGTGGAAAACGAGGAAATGGCTGAGACTTTAAATAAGTTCTTTGTGTCGGTCTTCACGGTGGAAGACACAAATAGTTTGCCGAATATTAGAGATCGAGAGTTGGTGGGAGGGGAGGTCCTTAATACAATTACTGTTACTAAGGAGGTGGTGCTTGGTAGACTAATGGGACTGAAGGTAGACAAGTCCCCAGGCCCGGATGGAATGCATCCCAGGGTACTGAAAGAAATGGCTGAGGTAATAGCAGATGCGTTAGTAGTAATTTATCAAAATTCGCTGGACTCTGGGGTAGTGCCGGCTGACTGGAAAACAGCTACTGTTACGCCGCTGTTTAAAAAAGGAAGTAGACAAAAGGTGGGTAACTACAGGCCGGTTAGCTCAATGTCCGTAGATGGGAAGATGCTAGAGTCCATTATTAAAGAGGAAATAACAGAGCACCTGAATAAGAATGGTTCGATCAAGCAGACGCAGCATGGATTCATGAAGGGAAAGTCGTGTTTGACGAATCTACTGGACTTTTATGAAGATGTCACTAGTGCGGTTGACAGAGGGGAACTGGTGGATGTGGTGTTTTTGGATTTCCAGAAGGCGTTCGATAAGGTGCCTCACAAAAGGTTGCTGCAGAAGATTGGGGTACACGGAGTTAGGGGTAAGGTGTTGGCGTGGATTGGGGATTGGCTATCTAACAGGAAGCAGAGAGTTGGGATAAATGGGTGCTTTTCTGGTTGGCAGTTGGTGACCAGTGGCGTGCCGCAGGGATCGGTGCTGGGGCCTCAATTGTTTACCATTTACATAGATGATCTGGAGGAGGGGACTGAATGTAGGGTATTCAAGTTTGCTGATGACACGAAGGTGAGTGGGAAAGCGAATTGCGTGGAGGATGCGGAAAGTCTGCAGAGAGATTTGGATAGGCTGAGCGAGTGGGCGAGGATCTGGCAGATGGAATATGTGGAATATAGCAAATGTGAGGTTATCCACTTTGGAAGAAATAATAGTAAATTGGAATATTATTTAAATGGAGAAAAATTACATCGTGCGACTGTGCAGAGGGACCTGGGGGTCCTTGTGCACGAATCGCAAAAACTCAGTCTGCAGGTGCAGCAGGTGATCAAGAAGGCGAATGGAATGTTGGCCTTTATCGCGAGGGGGATAGAATATAAAAGCAGGGAGGTCTTGCTGCAACTGTACAAGGCACTGGTGAGGCCGCAACTGGAGTACTGTGTGCAGTTTTGGTCCCCTTATTTGCGAAAGGATATATTGGCCTTGGAGGGAGTGCAGAGAAGGTTCACCAGGTTGATACCGGAGATGAGGGGTGTAGCTTATGAGGAGAGATTAAACAGATTGGGTCTGTACTCGTTGGAGTTTAGAAGGATAAGGGGTGATCTTATAGAGACATATAAGATAATGAAGGGGCTGGATAGGGTAGAGGTGGAGAAATTCTTTCCACTTAGACGGGAAACCAGAACTAGAGGGCACAGCCTCAAAATAAGGGGGGGCCGGTTCAGAACAGAGTTGAGGGGGAACTTCTTCTCTCAGAGGGTAGTGAATCGCTGGGATTCTCTGCCCATTGAAGTGGTGGAGGCTTCCTCGTTGAATATGTTTAAATCACGGGTAGATAGTTTTCTGATCGATAAGGGAATTAGGGGATATGGGGAGCAGGCGGGTAAGTGGAACTGATTCGCTTCAGATCAGCCATGATCTTGTTGAATGGCGGGGCAGGCTCGAAGGGCCAGATGGCCTACTCCTGCTCCTGTTTGAGGTGAGGGACGACGACAGTGTCCCTACTGATTACACCTGTGGGAAGTGCACCCATCTGCAGCTCCTCCAAAACCGTGTTAGGGAACTGGAACTGGAGTTGGATGAACTTAGGATCATCAGGGACGCAGAGATGGCCATAGACACAAGCTTTAGGAATACAGTTACTCCGAGGATTGAAAACAGATGGGTGACGGTGAGAGGGGCTGGGAGGAAGCAGTCCGTGCAGGGATCCCCGGTGGTCGTTCCCCTTAGCAACAAGTATTCCGCTTTGGATACGGTTGAGGGGGATGACATACCAGTGGGGAGCCGCAGTGAGAGGATCTCCAGCACTGTGTCCGTCTCTGTGGCTCGGGAGGGAAAGGGGGAGAGCGGGAGGGCGATAGTTATTGGGGACTCGTTAGTTAGAGGGATAGATAGGAGGTTCTGTGGCAGCAAAAGAGACTCACGGATAGTATGTTGCCTACCGGATGCCAAGGTCCGTGATGTCTCAGACCGTGTTTTCCAGATTCTGAAGGGGGAGGGGAAACAGTCACAAGTCGTGGTGCACATTGGTACCAATGACATAGGTAAGAGAAGGGACGGGGATTTAAAGCAGGAATTTCTGGAGCTGGGCTGGAAGCTGAGAGCCAAGACGAAACATGTGGTCATCTCTGGTACGTTGCCGGTACCACGTGATAGCGAGTTGAGGAACAGGGAGAGAGTGCAGTTAAATATGTGGTTGCAGGGATGGTGTAGGAGGGAGGGTTTCAGATACGTGGATAATTGGAACACGTTCTGGGGAAGGTGGGACCTGTACAAACAGGACGGGGTGCACCTGAACCAGAGGGGCACCAATATCCTCGGAGGGAAATTTGTTACGGCTCCTCAGGGGGGTTTAAACTAATTTGTCAGGGGAGTGGGAAAGGGAGTTGTAGTCCAGAAGTCAGTGAGGGTGGTGAGGTATTGGGGAAGGTATCAGGGTCAAGGGTGGGTACTGGTAGACAGGAAGGTGGGTTGAAGTGTGTCTACTTCAATGCAAGGAGCATCCGGAACAAGGTAGATGAACTTGGGGCGTGGATTGGTACTTGGGACTACGATGTTGTGGCCATTACGGAGACGTGGGTAGAACAAGGACAGGAATGGTTGTTGGACGTTCCGGGGTATAGATGTTTCACTAAGTGTAGGGAAGCTGGTAAAAGAGGTGGAGGAGTGGCATTGTTAATCAAGGATAGTTTAACGGCTGCGGAAAGGCACTTCGTGGGGGATCTGCACACTGAGGTAATATGGGCTGAAGTTAGAAATAGGAAAGGAGCGGTCACGTTGCTAGGAGTTTACTATAGGCCCCCAAATAGTAATAGAGATGTGGAGGAAGAAATTGCTAAACAGATTATGGATATGTGTGGGGGTCACAGGGTAGTTGTCATGGGGGACTTTAACTTTCCAAATATTGATTGGAACCTTTGTAGGTCAAATAGTTTGGATGGGGCAGTTTTTGTGCAGTGTGTGCGGGAGGGTTTCCTGACACAATATGTGGATGGGCCGACTAGAGGTGAGGCCACATTGGATTTGGTACTGGGAAATGAACCGGGCCAAGTGTTAGATTTGGTTGTGGGAGAGCAATTTGGAGATAGTGACCACAATTCGGTGTCTTTTGTTATTGCAATGGAGAGGGATAGGGCCGTACGGCAGGGCAAGGTTTACAATTGGGGGAGGGGTAATTATGATGCGATTAGGCAAGAATTAGGGGACATAAGTTGGGAACAGAAACTGTCAGAGAAAGGAACTAATGAAAAGTGGAACTTTTTCAAGGAACAAATACTGGATGTCCTTGATAGGTATGTTCCTGTCAGGCAGGGAGGAAATGGCCGAGTGAGGGAACCATGGTTCACAAAAGAGGTGGAATGTCTTGTGAAAAGGAAGAGGGAAGCTTATGTAGGGATGAGGAAACAAGGTTCAGATGGCTCGATTGAGGGTTACAAGTTAGCAAGGAATGAGCTGAAAAAGGGGCTTAGGAGAGCTAGGAGGGGACATGAGAAGTCCTTGGCGGGTCGGATCAAGGAAAACCCCAAGGCTTTTTACTCTTATGTGAGGAATAAAAGAATGACCAGGGTGAGGTTAGGGCCGGTCAAGGACAGTAGTGGGAACTTGTGTATGGAGTCAGTAGAGATAGGCGAGGTGATGAATGAATACTTTTCTTCAGTGTTCACCAAGGAGAGGGGCCATGTTTTTGAGGAAGAGAAGGTGTTACAGGCTAATAGGCTGGAGGAAATAGATGTTCGGAGGGAGGATGTCTTGGCAGTTTTGAATAAACTGAAGGTCGATAAGTCCCCTGGGCCTGATGAAATGTATCCTTGGATTCTGTGGGAGGCAAGGGATGAGATTGCAGAGCCTTTGGCGTTGATCTTTGGGTCCTCGCTGTCCACAGGGATGGTGCCAGAGGACTGGAGAATGGCGAATGTTGTTCCTCTGTTTAAGAAAGGGAATAGAAATGACCCTGGTAATTATAGACCGGTTAGTCTTACTTCGGTGGTTGGTAAATTGATGGAAAGGGTCCTTAGGGATGGGATTTACGACCATTTAGAAAGATGCGGATTAATCCGAGATAGTCAGCACGGATTCGTGAAGGGCAAGTCGTGCCTCACAAATTTGATAGAATTTTTTGAGGAGGTAACTAAGTGTGTTGATGAAGGTAGGGCAGTTGATGTCATATACATGGATTTTAGTAAGGCGTTTGATAAGGTCCCCCATGGTCGGCTTATGATGAAAGTGAGGAGGTGTGGGATAGAGGGAAAGTTGGCCGATTGGATAGGTAACTGGCTGTCTGACCGAAGACAGAGGGTGGTGGTCGATGGAAAATTTTCGGATTGGAGGCAGGTTGCTAGCGGTGTGCCGCAGGGATCAGTGCTTGGTCCTCTGCTCTTTGTGATTTTTATTAATGACTTGGAGGAGGGCGCTGAAGGGTGGATCAGTAAATTTGCTGATGACACCAAGATTGGTGGAGTAGTGGATGAGGTGGAGGGCTGTTGTAGGCTGCAAAGAGACATAGATAGGATGCAAAGCTGGGCTGAAAAATGGCAAATGGAGTTTAACCCTGATAAATGTGAGGTGATTCATTTTGGTAGGACAAATTTAAATGTGGATTACAGGGTCAAAGGTAGGGTTCTGAAGACTGTGGAGGAACAGAGAGATCTTGGGGTCCATATCCACAGATCTCTAAAGGTTGCCAGTCAAGTGGATAGAGCTGTGAAGAAGGCCTATAGTGTGTTAGCTTTTATTAACAGGGGGTTGGAGTTTAAGAGCCGTGGGGTTATGCTGCAACTGTACAGGACCTTGGTGAGACCACATTTGGAATATTGTGTGCAGTTCTGGTCACCTCACTATAAGAAGGATGTGGAAGCGCTGGAAAGAGTGCAGAGGAGATTTACCAGGATGCTGCCTGGTTTGGAGGGTAGGTCATATGAGGAAAGGTTGAGGGAGCTAGGGCTGTTCTCTCTGGAGCGGAGGAGGCTGAGGGGAGACTTAATAGAGGTGTATAAAATGATGAAGGGGATAGATAGAGTGAACGTTCAAAGACTATTTCCTCGGGTGGATGGAGCTATTACAAGGGGGCATAACTATAGGGTTCGTGGTGGGAGATACAGGACGGATATCAGAGGTAGGTTCTTTACGCAGAGAGTGGTTGGGGTGTGGAATGGACTGCCTGCAGTGATAGTGGAGTCAGACACTTTAGAAACATTTAAGCGGTTATTGGATAGGCACATGGAGCACACCAGGATGATAGGGAGTGGGATAGCTTGATCTTGGTTTCGGACAAAGCTCGGCACAACATCGTGGGCCGAAGGGCCTGTTCTGTGCTGTACTGTTCTATGTTCTATGTTCTATTTCTTATGTTCTTATGTTTTTATCTTTGGGTCCTCACTGTCCACGGGGATAGTGCCAGAGGACTGGAGAGTGGCGAATGTTGTTCCTCTGTTCAAGAAAGGAAATAGGAATGAACCTCGTAATTATAGGCCGGTTAGTCTTACTTTGGTGATCCGCAAGTTAATGGAAAAGGTCCTGAGGGATAGGATTTACGACCATTTAGAAAGATGCAGCTTAATCCGAGATAGTCAACATGGATTCGTGAAGGGTAAGTCTTGCCTCACAAATTTGATTGAATTTTTTGAGGAGGTAACTAAGTGTGTCAATGAAGGTAGAGCAGTTGATGTCATATACATGGATTTTAGTAAGGCGTTTGATAAGGTCCCCCATGGTCGGCTCATGAAGAAAGTAAGGAGATGTGGGATAGAGGGAAAATTGGCCGATTGGATAAGTAACTGGCGATCTCATAGAAGACAGAGGGTGGTGGTGGATGGAAAATTTTCAGACTGGAGACCAGTTACCAGTGGTGTACCACAAGGATCAGTGCTGGGTCCTCTGCTATTTGTGATTTTTATAAATGACTTGGAGGAAGGGGCTGAAGGGTGGATCAGTAAATTTGCAGATGACACCAAGATTGGTGGAGTAGTGGATGAGGTGGAGGGCTATTGTAGGCTGCAAAGAGACATTGATAGGATGCAGAGCTGGGCCGAAAAATGGCAGATGAAGTTTAACCCTGATAAGTGCGAGGTGATTCATTTTGGTAGGACAAATTTGAATGCAGATTACAGGGTCAAAGGTAGGGTTCTGAGGAATGTGGAGGAACAGAGAGATCTTGGGGTTCATATCCACAGATCTCTGAAGGTTGCCACTCAAGTGGATAGAGCTGTGAAGGAGGCCTATAGTGTGTTAGCTTTTATTAACAGGGGGTTGGAGTTTAAGAGCCATGGGGTTATGCTGCAACTGTACAGGACCTTGGTGAAACCACATTTGGAATATTGTGTGCAGTTCTGGTCACCTCACTATAAGAAGGGTGTGGAAGCACTGGAAAGAGTGCAAAGGAGATTTACCAGGATGTTGCCTGGTTTGGAGGGTAGATCGTATGAGGAAAGGTTGAGGGAGCTAGGGCTTTTCTCTTTAGAGCGGAGGAGGTTGAGAGGGGACTTAATTGATGTTTATAAGATGAAGAGGGGGATAGATAGAGTGGACGTTCAGAGACGATTTCCTCGGGTGAATGTAGCTGTTACTTGGGGGCATAACTATAAGGTTCATGGTGGGAGATATAGGAGGGATGTCCGAGGTAGGATCTTTACTCAGAGAGTGGTTGGGGTGTGGAATCGACTGTCTGCTGTGATAGTGGAGTTGGACACTTTAGGAACTTTCAAGTGGTTATTTTATAGGCACATGGAGCACACTAGAATGATAGGGAATGGGACAGCTTGATCTTGGTTTCGGCAAAGGTTCGGCACAACATTGTGGGCCGAAGGGCCTGTACTGTGCTGTACTGTTCTATGTTCGATGTATCCTGTGCCGGTTTGCATGTGGATCAGTAATAATCCAGAGATTAGAACCTTTCAGGTTCTGCTTTTCAATTTAGTGCCTAGCTCCTCATATTCTCTGTACAGAACCTCTTTCCTAGTTCTTCCTCTCCCATTGGTACCTACATGAACCGGGGCAACTGGTTTCTCTCCCTCCCACTGCAAGTTCCTCTCCAGCCTTGAGCAGATTTCCTGAACCTTGGCACCGGGCAGACAACACAGCTGTCTGGACTGTGGCTCTGTGCTGCAGAGAGCAGCGTCAATCCCCCTCACTACACTGTCCCCCTAGGACCACTACATTCCTTTCTGCTCTCCCCACTTGAATGGCTTCCTGTACCACGGTGCCAGGGTCAGTCAGCTCATCCACCCTCAAAGCTGTTGGACAATGGGAGAGGCTGACACTCCTGCCATCTGGACCGCCTGACCTGCCTTATTCACAGTCACAGCCTCCTGTCCCTGACCACTGACCAAATCAGAAGACCCTGTCTTAAGTGATGTGACTGCCTCCCTATATAAAAAATCCTCCCTCCCTGATGCATTGCAGTGTCTGCAGCTCAGCCTCCAACTCAATGACTCTAAGCTGAATCTCCTCGAACTTTAAAAACTTACTGAAGACATGATTGCCCTGGATGGAACTGGCATCCAGGAGTCCCCACATGCTGCAGCTGCGATACATCACCTGTCCTGCCATCCCTAATATGTTCAAATTAGCTATTTAATTATTTTATTCAATTATATGTTTTACTTTTGCTTTTATATATTTTATTAATCTCACCATCTGTTGCTGGACTATTTTGAACCTTAGGAATAGACTAAACTATAGTCACTTACCCAGGTACTCACCAAATAACTAGCTCTCCCCCTGGAGCAGAGGAAGACCAGTTCCTGAAAACCAAGAAAGTTAGAAAACAAAAGTAAAAGAGTATTTCTTTCCCTTCCCTCCCTAACTCCCTGACTTACCCAATGCCCAACACTCTATTCTAAGTCGCACTTCTTGCAGTCAACCTTATCTGAAGCATCTCTTCCCCCCGCCTCCCCCACCATCCACCAAACTCCCCCTTTGAACCAAATTCTCAATCATATTCACTCTGTCTTTGTCTCACTCAGGTTGAAGCCTCCTTCACTGACCGTGTGCCATGATCCAAATGAGATGTGAGAAATATTGGTTGCCTTGCCAACTCCTCAGACACGATGCGTGGTATCTTATGCTCTCTGCTGTGATTCGTTTGAAGGAAGGGAGGTTCCCTGGGCAGCATGGTGGCAGGAGGAGACCCTGCTAACTCCCTGCCTCCACCCTGTGCCAGGCGGCGGCAGCACGGTGGCACAGTTGTTTGTAATGCTGCCTCACAGCGCTAGGGACTTGGTTTCAATTCCCGGCTTGGGTCACTGTCTGCACAAACTCCCCGTGTCTGCGTGGGTTTCCTCTGGATGCTCGGTTTCCTCCCACAGTCCAAAAGACGAGCTGGTTAGGTGAACTGGCCATGCTAACTTCTCCCTCAGTGTACCCGAACAGGCACCGGAGTGTGGTAACTCGGGAATTTTCACAGTAATTTCATTGCAGCGTTAATGTAAGCCTACTTGTGACAATAATAAATAAACTTTAAACTTTAAGTTACATAAATGGTCTTCCTGCCCTGCTGCAATTGAGACCCTTAAGCAGGTAATTAAAGTGAATTAAGAGCCTCTTCTGCCATTCTGGCCTGAGTTACTCTGTGAGACTGGGCCTCTGGTGGGTGTCTTCCTCTCAGTAGCCACTGGTGGTGCTGCAGATCAAAAGAGCCAGTGGCCTCTGATTGGCTGGCATCTCTCTGTGGGTGGGACTGGGGCTCTGATCCTGTGGAAGGCCTGTTGGTGACCTCTCAACTGCTTGACTGACTGGTTATTGGGTGGGCTTTCCCAGGAGGACACACTGTGAGGTCACTTGCCAGTTCTCCAGTGACTGAGTCCCCTGTTGCCTCCATAAAACTCCTCCATCCCCCACCCAACCATGTCTCCACTGAAATTTCAAACCACTAATGATAATAAAATCATAGAATATTACAGCAGTTCAGTCGGCCAGTTGGTCCATTGCGCTTGAGCTTCTATTTGAAAGATTCTTTTAATCTCTTTTCTCCATAGCTTGGTGAGTTTATATTCCTGAAGTATAGCCGTACCTCAGTGGTAGCAATCTATTGTCTGAGTCAGGTGGTTGTCAGTTTTCGCCGCAATCCAGAGATCTGAGCAGGTAATAAAGAACAGTACAGCACAGGAACAGATCCTTCAGCCCACCAAGCCTGCGCTGACACACAAAGCCTTTCTAAACTAAAGACCTTTTGCCTCTATGCGGTCCGTGTCCCTCTATTCCCTATTCATGTATCTGTCAAGATGCCTCTTAAACATTGCTATTGTATCTGCTTTTACCACCTGTTCTGGCAGTGCATTCAAATCACTTACCACTCTCTGTGTAAAAACCTTGCCTCTCACATCTCCTTTAAACTTTCCCCCTTTTACCTTAAACCTGTATCTCCTAGTAATTGACATTTCTACCCTAGGATAAAGACTCCGACTATCCATGCCTCTCGTAATTTTGTAAACTTCTATCAGGTTGCCCCTCAGCCTCTGACATTCATGTGAAAACAAACCAAGCTTGTCCAGTCACTCCTTGTTTTAGAAGTGCCTTTAATTTCTCCTTCAGCACCCGCCATGATAGTATTAGCCATGATTCAGTGAATAGTACCCTGATTTGATTTATTACTGTCACGTGTTAGTATACTGCAAAGTATTGTTTCTTGTGCACTATACAGACAAAGCATACTGTTCATAGAAAAGGAAATGAGAGAGTGCGGAATGTCATGTTACAGTCAGAGTTAAGGTGTAGAGAAAGATCAACTTAATACGAGGTAGGTCCATTCAAAAGTCTGATGGCAGCAGGGGAGAAGCTGTTCTTGAGTCGGTTGGTACGTGACCTCAGACTGTTGTATCTTTTTTCCGACGGAAGAAGGTAGAAGAGAGTATGTCCGGGGTGCGTGGGATCCTTGATTATGCTGGCTGCTTTTCTGAGGCAGCGGGAAGTCTAGACAGAGTCAATGGATGGGAGATTAGTTTGCGTGATGGACTGGGCTACTTTCACGACCTTTCGTAATTTCTTGCAGTCTTGGTCAGAGCAGCAGCCATGCTAAACTGTGATACATCCAGAAAGGGTGCTTTCTATGGTGCATCTGAGCAGAGATTGACTACTGTGTTTCCTATAATGCAGTGGTAACTACAGCCAGGATTTAATGGTGTCTGGGGCCCCCTCACTACCAATCCTCCGCACCTCCCACCACCCAGAACAGAGGAGGCAGTGACGTATTGTCACTGGACTAGTAACCCAGAGACCCAAGGTAATGCTCTGGGGACCTGGGTTCAAATCCTACCAGGGCAGATGGTGGAATTTGTCTCAGTAAAAAGAACTGGAATTAAAAGTCAAATGTTAACCATTGTCAATTGTTGTAAAACCCACCTGATGTCCTTTAGAGAAGGAAATCTATCGTCCTTACCTGGTCTGGCCTACATGTAACTCCGGACCCACAGCAATATAGTCAACTCACGCTCCAAAAATGTGCGGGTTAGGTCAATTGGTCATGCTAATTTGACCTCAGCGTCAGGAGATTAGCATGGTAAATATGTGGGGTTACGGGAATAGGGCCTGGATGGGCTTGTAGTCGGTACGGACTCGATGGGCCGAATGGCCTCCTTTTGCACTGTAGGGATTCTAAGGGGTAGCACAGTGGCACAGTGGTTAGTACTGCTGCCTCACAGCGCCAGAGACCCGGGTTCAAGTCTGGCTTTGGGCCACTATCTGTGTGGAGTTTGCACATTCTCCCTGTGTCTGTGTGTGTTTCCTCTGGGTGCTCTGGTTCCCTCTGACATTCCAAAGATGCGCAGGTTAGGTTGATTGGCTATACTAAATTTCCCTTTTGTGTCCTTAAATGTGTAAATTAAGGAGATTAGCAGGGTAAATACGTGGAGTCACAGGGATAGGGCCTGGGTGGGATTGTAGTCAGTGCAGGCTCGATGGGCCGAATGGTCTCCTTCTGCATTGTAGGGATTATATAACTCTAAAATATCCCTACAAGCCACTCAGTTCAAGGGCAATTAGGGTTGGCGGGCCACACTGTCCATGGTTGAATGAACAAAAAAAACCTCACTTTTCTAGGTGATCCTGCAGCCGTTTAACCAATCAAATGGCTGGCAGCTCTTTGGTCTCAGAAGCGCCACCAGGAGTGGTGGCCACTGCTGGAACTACATCCAGTCCCCAGCGGCAATAATTGTTGGAGCTGGGTGCAAAGATAAATGGGCAGGCCCAGTGAGGGTGAGGGTGTGGGGGGATGCATGGGGTCGTGGGAAGTAGACTTTGGTGAGAAAGGGGGCCCTCTGATGGTCACTGGTTGCCTGTAAAGGCACACCCCCCCCTACCCCGCCAACCCACTTGCCGTCACCATGCCGAGCTGGGGGTTGAGGGTGGAGTGAACCACAGGTATAATTGCACCGGGGTGAGTAAGTCCTGGGACTGCCTCCCATGAAATTGCACCCAACTTTACACCGTCCTGCCTGCCACGCTTTGTCCTCCCCACACCTCCCACCCCCGTAACATTCACCCCGACACTTCAACTGTCCTTCATTGTCTGAAATGTGCTTGAAGATGTCCTGAAGGAAATGATATAAATGGAAGCCCGCTACAGGGTGATTAATAACACCATGGCTCCATCTAGTGCTCAGCTAATAAAATGCTAGCACTGCACACACTGGGATTCTCACAGAACACAACCACAATAAGGTGGTCAATTCAGCAATCTTTTCCAAGCCTTCCAGTTACCCATTGAGTGGAATACTATCAGTAATGTGGGCAGCATGACGGCACAGTGGTCAGCACTGCTGCCAGGTGCCCAGGTTTGATTCTGACTTCGGGCCACTCTCTGTGCGGAGTCTGCACTTTCTCCTTGTGTCTGCGTGGGTTTCCTCCGGGTGCTCTGGTTTACTCCCACACTCCAGGTGGGAGGTTTAGGTTGAATCGCCATGCTATTTATCCTTATTAGTGTCACAAGGAGGCTTACATTAATACTGCAATGAAGACACTGTGAAAATCCCTTCGTCGCCGCACTCCGGCCGGCGCCTGCTTGGGTTACACTGAGGGAGAATTTATCACGACCAATGCACCCTAACCAGCACATCTTTCAGACTTGTGGGAGGAAACTGGAGCATCCAGAGGACATCCATGCAGACACGGGGAGAACGTGCAGACTAAATTGCCCCTTCATGTCAGGGGTTTAGAGGGATAAATATGTGTGGTTATGGGGATAGGGCCTGGGTGGGATTGTTGTTGGTGCAGTCTTTATATGATTAAATATTATTAAAATAACAATAAAGACATTCCGAACATAGCTGACACTAGCTATCTGTATGGAAACAAAAACAGGTAGGATGAGATGTGCACAATAGGGTCCTTCCCAGGATTGTGAACCTCTGGTTTCAATGTGAGATGATAGGTGTGTCCAGGTTAACCTGCACCAGGTGTACGCAGGTTAAGCTGCACCAGGTGTACGCAGGTTAAGCTGCACCAGGTGTGCCCAGGTTAAGTGGCACCAGGTGTGCCAAGGTTAAGCTGCACCTGGTGTACCCAGGTTAAGCTGGACCAGGTGTGCCCAGGTTAAACTGCACCAGGTGTGCCCAGGTTAACCTGCACCAGGTGTACCCAGGTTAACCTGCACCAAGTGTGCCCAGGTTAAGCTGCACCAGGTGTGCCCAGGTTAACCTGTACCTGGTGTACCCAGGTGAAGTGGGTAAGTATACCTCTTGAGGCTGGTATGAGTCAAAATACAGTCAGGCTTTATTCTCACAAGCTTATGGGAGAACTTGACCCCTTGAAAGCGGAAGCCAAAGTTCTCTCTGAACACAAGAAGCGTGGACATTTATACATCAGGGTTCCCAATACAAGCCATAAAGCAAAGTCCAGTTAACAGTCCTTGATCATAAATTATAGTTCCTTTAACAGCTTCTGATAGTCTCTGGATCATGGTTAGAGACTATCAGGTATCCTTGGGTCATAAAGCACAATTCTCCTGGTCGTTGCAGTCAAGGTGCCACCTCTGGTCCCCTGCTCTTCCCGCGGCCTTTCCTTTGAAGTGACTGTGTACGATTGCAGCTGTCCCAGTGGGAGTCCTGCTTCAAACGGCCATTCTTGCACTCTACCATTTGATAGCTGCTTCCTTTGTTTAAATCATACACAAGCCTACGGAAAAAGTAAGACTTACAACCCTACATCTACATTTAACTGTCTGTTTTATCAGAATGATATAAACAAGCAAGGGAACCATGAACAAATGGCTTATACTACTAAAAGTTAAAGATGAAAGACATGAACAAATGGCTTATACTACTACCAGGAGCAATATAAACAAAGGGGAGGCTAGCCATAAGGAAGGGTTATGTTTATGATACATTCCAGGTACAAAGTTCAACCTTTTAGGCACAAAATACATTGAGTACAAAAAAAAACATTAACCCTTTCCCTTCTTCACCAGGTTAACCTGCACCAGGTGTGCCCAGGTTAACCTGCACCAGGTGTACCCAGTTTAACCTGCGCCAGGTGTACCCAGGTTAATCTGCACTGGGTGTGCCCCGGTTAAGCTGCACCAAGTTTGCTCAGGTTAACCTGCACCAGGTATGCCCAGGTTAACGTGTACCAGGTGTGCCCAGGTTAACCTGCACCTGGTGTACCCAGGTTAAACTGCAACAGGTGTGCCCAGACTAACCTGCACCAGGTGTACCCAGACTAACCTGCACCAGGTTTTCCCATGTTAAGCTGCACCAGGTTTGCCCAGGTTAACTTGCACCAAGTGTACCCAGGTTAAACTGCAACAGGTGTGCCCAGACTAACCTGCACCAGGTTTTCCCATGTTAAGCTGCACCAGGTTTGCCCAGGTTAACTTGCACCAAGTGTACCCAGGTTAAACTACACCAGGTGCGCCCAGGTTAACCTGCAGCAGGCGTGCCCAGGTTAACCTGCACCAAGTGTTCCCAGGTTAACCTGCACCTTGTGTACCCAGGGTAAGCCACACCAGGTGTGCCCAGGTTAAGCTGCACCAGGTGTGTCCAGGTTAAGCTGCATTATTTTTTTACCCAGGATAAACTGTACAACATAAACCTTCACTGTAGCAAAGTATTCTTTCTTCCAAAGGTAATGAGTTGCGGGCAGAATTCCAGACCTCCAAATCCCGCAGATGGTGCAGTATCCATGCTTGTACAGACTGGGATTGCACATGCTCAGATCCCTCCCTGTCTTTGTGCAGCTTTTTGGACTCAGGAGTAGTTAAGTCCACCTGTGCAAGATAAAAACAGCACAAAAAACATGGGTCATGTGACAGGGAGTGGAGTGCCAATGGAAACATGTGTCCCAGCAAGAGAGAACAGGGAAAGATCCCGAAGGGAAGCCGCAGGGAGCGGACAGGGATAGGAAGAGGTTACATAGGAAAGGGTTGCAGTTAGCAAACTAGTTGAGGTCAAAACATTGTAGATTTTCTGGAAGGAGTTAGATATAGTTCTTCAGGTGAAGGAGATCAAAGGATACGGGGGGAAGGTGGGATCAGGCTATTGAGTTGGATGATCAGCCGTGGTCTGCACGGGTCAAATGGCCTCCTACTGTTTCTACTTTCTATGTTTCAATGTTAAGCTCGGTGGCACAATGGTTAGCACCGCTGCCTCACAGCGCCAGGGTCTTGGCTCACTGTCTGTGTGGAGTCTGCCAGGGTCTTGGCTCACTGTCTGTGTGGAGTCTGCACGTTCTCCCAGTGTCTGCATGGGTTTCCTCCGGGTGCTCCGGTTTCCTCCCACAGTCGACAAATATGCTGGTAAGGTGCATTGGCCATGTTAAATCCTCCCTCAGTGTACTCAAACAAGCTCTGGAGTGTGGTGACAGGGGATTTTCACAATAATTTCATTGCAGTGTTAATGTAAGCTGACTTGTGACACTAATAAATAAACTTAAACGCTTGAAGAGAAGTCAAGAAAAGTCTTGGCTATAAAGAGGACTTGGGAAGCCTTGAAGGTTCAAGATGGCAGCAAAACCATAACAATAGGCTTATCTACTTGAAACAAAGAGGAAAAAATGAACGATCAAAAAGCTTCAACATCCCTTTTGTTACAGCAGGGAATCTTTCTGCTCTGTTTCCAATTGAAAACTGCTATTTCCAAGCAGGATCTCAAAGGGAGTTCCCAAGCTGGCTCCATCATAAAACAGCGTGGATCGAGTAATCCGGCGTCACACTGGAGCCTATTGAGATCGTATTGCTGAAGGCTGCTGCTCCCATTGGAAGTTAATTGGCAATTTTTGAACACAGGTAAGTCAGCAACAAAAAGTTTTATATTTTGCAGCCCATGGCTTTCTGCTGCTAATTGGAAGTTATGGGCCTGATGCGCGTTATCATACACGAGGCTTGATGCTCAGGAAATAAAGGCTTTTATTTGCTGTAACAAAGCAGCTAACAATTATATACACGATCCCAGACTGAAGGGTCCCAGCCAGAGCAGGGACCTTTACACCTCTCCCAGGAGGCGGAGCCCGACTGGGATGTTCCACAACACTACAATACAAAGGTGTAATAACCCGACCCTAACCCCAACAGCAACAAGTCGCACAACCCATCCCTAACCTATGTACATACTTGTAGTACTGGCCAGACCCTGGCTCAGTACTATCCAGTGGGAACCAACGATGGTTCACCACATTCACCCCTCCTTTGAAAACAAAGGCCGGCGGGGTACAAAAACAGAATAATTTGTCATCAGTCTATAAGTTCAGACGGTCAGGGGCACCGTACCGTCGTGACCTCCTCAATACTGGCGGTGACACCGGAGTAGGCACTTGCGGTGGTGTTCTCCCCAAGGCGATGTCCAGCTGTTCCTCCACAGACTCACAGGCCAGTTGACCCTGAGGTGACGGTAATCCATGGAGTCCCGACACGCCCTGAAGTGGTGACCATCCTCTGGACTCAGGCAAGCTGTACACGGGAATAAAAGGGTTAAACAATGGTCCCGATGCTGCCCGCGCCGTGTCCGGGGGAGAAACAAGAGTTAAGGGGTTTGTAACAGGGGGTATGGGAGCGACAGGGGTTGCTACGTCCCCTGCTGGCGCCAGGTCTCGGATCGAGACCGTGTCCTCTCGCTCGTCAGGGTATGCCACATAGGCATACTGAGGGTTGGCGTGGAGGAGATGGACCTGTTCGACCAACGGGTCGGACTTGCGGGCCCTTACATGTCGCCGCAGGAGGATGGGTCCTGAGTACGTCAACCAAGACGGTAATGAGGTCCCCGAGGAAGACTTCCGAGGGAATGAAAACATCCTCTCATGGGGAGTAGCATTGGTTGCCGTACAGAGGAGTGAGCGAATAGAATGGAGCGCATCAGGGAGCACCTCTTGCCAACGGGAGACTGGAAGGCTTTTTGACTTCAACGCCAGTAAGACAGCCTTCCAGACTGTAGCATTCTCACGTGCCACCTGTCCGTCACCCCTAGGGTTGTAGCTCGTGGTCCTACTAGAGGCAATCCCGTATGAGAGCAGGTATTGCCTCAAGTCATCGCTCATGAACGACGAGCCCCTGTCGCTGTGAATGTAGCCGGGGTACCCGAACAGGGTAAAAAGATCACGGAATGCCTTGATAACCGTGGCAGCGGATGTATCAGAGCAGGGAACAACAAAAGGGAACCTCGAGTACTCGTCAATGATGTTGAGGGAGTACACATTCCGATCTGTTGAGGGAAGGGGGCCCTTAAAATCGACACTCAGTCTCTCGAAGGGACGAGTGGCCTTGACTAAATGTGCCCGGTCAGGTCGGTAAAAGTGCGGTTTGCATTCCGCGCATACCCGACAGCTTCTTGTTATGGACCTGACGTCCTCCACCGAGTAGGGCAGATTGCGGGCTTTTATAAAGTGGTAGAGCCGAGTGACCCCAGGATGGCATAGGTCATTATGGAGAGCCTGCAAACGGTCCTCCTGTATACTGGCGCATGTTCCACGCGAGAGGGCATCCGAGGGCTCATTGAGTTTCCCTGGACGATACATGATGTCATAGTTACAGGTGGAGAGTTCAATTCTCCACCACAAGATCTTGTCATTCTTGATCTTGCCCCTCTGCGTGTTATTAAACATGAACGCAACGGACCGCTGGTCCGTGATCAGGGTGAACCGTTTTCCCGCCAAGTAATGGCGCCAGTGCCTGACGGCCTCCACAATGGCCTGGGCCTCCTTTTTCACCGCTGAATGCCGGATTTCGGGGCCTTGGAGGGTGCGGGTCAAAATGCGACGGGCCTGCCCGCCTGGTTAAGTGTGGCGGCCAGGGCGAAATCAGATGCATCGCTCTCCACCTGAAAGGGGATGGACTCATCAACAGCGTGCATCGTAGCTTTTGCGATGTTGGCTTTTAATTTATCGAAGGCCAATCAGGCCTCTGGTGTTAGGGGAAAAGTAGTGGACTTAATGAGCGGACGGGCTTTGTCCGCGTAATTGGGAACCCACTGCACATAATAAGAGAAGAGGCCTAAGCATCTTCTCAGTGCTTTTGCACTAGTGGGCAAGGGAAGTTCAGAAAGGGGGCGCATACGGTCTGGATCAGGGCCAATGACCCTGTTTTCCACCACGTATCCTAGGATGGCTAAACGGCGCGTACGGAACACACGCTTCTCCCTGTTGTAGGTCAGGTTCAGGCGAGATGCAGTGCGTAGGAAATTCAGGAGATTTGTGTCGTGGTCCTGCTGGTCATGGTGACATTATCCAGGTACGGGAAGGTAGCCCGCAGCCCGTTCTGGTCCACTATTCGGTCCATAGCACGCTGGAAGACCGAGACCCCATTGGTGACACCAAAGGGAACCCTGAGAAAGTGATACAATTGACCATCCGCCTCAAAAGCCGTGTATTGTCGGTCCTCTGGGTGAATGGGGAGTTGGTGGTAGGCAGACTTGAGGTCTATGGTGGAGAACACCCAGTACTGCGCAATCTGATTGACCATATCAGATATGCGCGGGAGGGGATACGCATCCAGCTGTGTGTATCAATTAATGGTCTGACTATAGTCAATGACCATCCGGGGTTTGTTCCCGCTCTTGACCACCACGACCTGCGCTCTCCACGGACTAGCGCTGGGTTGTATGATTCTTTCTTTGAGGAGCCGCTGAACCTCAGATCGAATGAAGATCCGATCCTCAGCGCTGTAACGCCTACTCTTAGTCGCAATGGGCTTGCAGCCTGGCACAAGATTCTGGAACAGGGAGGGTGTGGTGATCTTCAGCGTCGAGAGGCTACAGGCGGGGCGCGTTGGGCAATTTGGAGACTGCTGTTCTCCCACTGAAAGTGAAGGGAGTGGCCCACCGTACTGTAGGGTTACACTCCTCAAGTGGACCATGAAGTTAAGTCCGAGAAGTATTGGCGCGCAAAGGTACGGCAACACTAGGGGCTTGAAATGCTCGTAAACTGTGCCTTGCACTGTTAAGGTGACCACGCAACTCCCTAGCACGGTGACAGACCGGGACCTCGATGCCATAGAAATTGTCTGTTTGGCAGGTTGAATCCGGAGTCCACACCGCTTCACAGTGTCTGGGTGGATAAAGCTCTCAGTGCTCCCGCTGTCAAACAGACAATAAATCAAGTGGTCATTTACCTGGATGTTCATCATAGAGTTGTCAAGTCTATGAGGCTTGGCCTGGTCCAGGATGATTGACGCCACCGTTGGTTCATGAGCGCCACTACAGGCAGCTGAAATCGACGAGGATGACCCCTGCTGGTCGTTCGCGGTCGGTGCCGACCAACATGGCCGCTCCCATAGGTCGCACGTGGGTGATGGCGCCAAACTCAGCGACCCCTGGTGGTCACACATCTCCGACTCCGTCGACCGTAATGGCATCGTCCTGGCCTCGCACGTGGACGATTCCCTCGATGATTTCGACGACGAAGAACCGGGCTCTGAGGAATCGCAGGCCGCACTGCCGTTCCTAGATTTAGATCGGCACACTTTTGAATAGTGCCCCTTCTTACCGCAGGCGGAGCACAACACAGCTTTAGCGGGACACCGTTGCTGAGTATGCTTCGCTCCCCCACAGAAGTAACACCGCGGGCCGCCCGGAGCTGCTGCCATCGTCTGGCCCGAGTGTTACGCCATTACGCAGCATTTCGAACCCGAGGGACGAGGAGGGATTGGCGACTGCTCCTGCCACGTTGTCTCCATGTGGTCTTCAGGATACAATACTAGGCTTTTGGAGGCCGTCTCCAGCATCTCCGCTAGCTCTATTGCCTGGGTAAGATCAAGGTTACCTTTCTCCAGTAGTTTAAGTCGAATGTACGACGATCCGACTCCCGCCACAAACGAATCTCGGGCAAGGTCGTTCATACACTGCTCAGCCGACACAGCTTTGCAGTTACAGCCCCTGGCTAGCTGTAGGAGCTCGTTCGCGTATTCCTCCATCGTTTCGCCAGACTGCCGTCGTCGAGTGGCTAAGAGGTAACGAGCGTGTATTTCGTTGGGCGGTTTGATATAACGCTTCTTCAGAAGCTCGAGGGCCTTTGTGTAATCGGTGGCCGCACGGATCGCGAGGTAGACAGTGTCGCTTACCCTCGCATGGAGGACCTGGAGTCTGTCATCATCTGTGGTGACCGCTGCGGAGGCTGCCAGGTAGTCTTCGAAACACTTCAGCCAGTGGTCGAAGGTGTTAGAGGCGCCCACCGCACGTGGATCTAGTGTAAGGCGTTCCGGCTTCAGTATCTGCTCCATACTCTTTTTTTTTCTTCGACGAGAGTTTATTTACAGCAAATAAAATTGATGCGCGTTATCATACACGAGGCTTGATGCTCAGGAAATAAAGGCTTTTATTTGCTGTAACAAAGCAGCTAACAATTATATACACGATCCCAGACTGAGGGGTCCCAGCCAGAGCAGGGACCTTTATACCTCTCCCAGGAGGCGGAGCCCGACTGGGCTGTACCACAACACTACAATACAAAGGTGTGACAACCCCACCCTAACCCCAACAGCAACAAGTAGCACAACCCATCCCGAACCCAACAGCAACCTATGTACATACTTGTAGTACTGGCCAGACCCTGGCTCAGTACTATCCAGTGGGAACCAACGATGGTTCACCACAGGGCCATTGTTAAATTGAAATGAGAATTTACAGTATGTGAATTTGGAAATTGGGTTGGAGAGTGAAACTCTGCCTACAAAGAGCAAAAAGGACAATATAACTGCAGGTTTCAATAAAGCATACTTTTCTGTGTAAAAAAAAAACTGGAAACCAGAAGAAAATGAAATACAAAACTTGAGTTCTGACAATGCTATCACGTGCAGCTTCCGATAATGTTTTTACATTGGGTGCTTTGGTTTTGGTTAAATCCTTGTAATTATGCAATCCAACGTGTAATTGTGAAATGAGAGAAGTCTGCATGCATGATGTAACAAGTTATGTTGTGAGGTATTTGTGACGATCAGTTTGTGTGAAGTGGATGTAACACCAGTGTAAAGAAACCTTCATGGTTATGAAGTAAGCACGGCAGATGAATATTAATGATACACACATTTAGATTTTCCATGGCCCCAAGTGTGAACTCTACACCTGACACTTACTGGAATCCGTTCATGAGGTGACACAAACAGTGTGTGTGGAAATGCAGTGCATGTTGTGTACATGGATCTTCAGAAAGCTTAAGTACAATACCTCACAGGATCCGAAAATGCTGGAAAATCTCAGCAGGTCTGACAGCATCTATGGGGAGAAAATAGAGACAACGTTTGAAGTCTAGAGGACCCTTCGTCACAGCTGAATGAAGAGTCATCTAGATTCGAAACGTTGGCTCTATTCTCTCCTCACAGATGCTGTCAGACCTGCTGAGATTTTCCAGCATTTTTCATTTTTGTTTCCGATTCCAGCATCCGCAGTATTTTGATTTTACCAATTAGAATCTGATTGGAGAAAATGAAGCAGAATTAAATCAGGGGGAGGGAAGCAAACTGCTGAGATGGGAAGAAACAATGGGAGTTGAAAGCAGTTTTTCTGAGTGTTTGCAGTGGAGGTCCAGAGGGGTTTTGCTTTGGACTCACTCCTGTTAACTGTGTACAACAATGATCGAGATACAGGGTGAGAGGGAGTGATGTAGAAATTTTCAGACAATATTAAAATAGGAAGCATAATAATGAATTCTGAGGATCAAAGAAACGTGGCTGAGATAAACGGGCCAATGAATAACAATGAAAGTTAATGTTAGTAAGTGTGAGGTTTGACATTTCACTGAAATAATATTTTGAATGGGGGAAAGCTGGATGATATCAAAAAGCTGAAGGGTTTGGAGACTCCGGCTCCTAATATTAAAAACAGCACCACAAGTGGATAAAGAGAAAGGGCCAATGAGATACTGACTTTGACGGCAGTAGGTATCGATCTTAAAGTCAAGATTTAATGGTGAATCGAAATAAAACCTCCGAAACTGCACAGTTGGAGAAATATATGTGGTTTTTGATTTCCCATTATTGGAAGATGTTGCTGCGATTGAGAGGATACAACACAGATTCCCCAAGCTATTTCCTGGCATTGTAAGGTGTTGTCTTGTCTAACAGTTCACTGAGTTCAGATATCTGGAAGACAGAACTGGAGACAAAGGCCCTTAACTTCCTCAGCGGGGCAATCAGTGGTGGAGTGCCATTATGTAATGACTCACATGCTTGAAACGTGAACCCCCAAAAACCCCACGCAGGGGAGCCAGGTGATTGTGGCCCAAAGAGTTTCAATTGATTTTAAGTTCTAGTGACTGTAACCAAAAGCCACATATGTATGAACAAGAACAAGTGGTCAGTTCGGCAGTTACTCAACATCGATGTTTAATTTGTGACTGACCATTTTGGCCTTGGCTACAGCTCCAAGTACCTTTTAAAGACATTCAAAGTGTGCCCTAATGTTACCCACCCTCCAGGAGATTTTAGTGCCTTTGCTCATTCCTTCTGTCTTTGATTAACCAGGCCTTTAACTCCTCTTCCCTTATCCCATCCTGCGCTGTTCCCCATGACCAGTTCCACAGATGCTTTCAAACATAGAATCATAGAATCAGACAGCGCAGAAGAGACCCTTTGGCCAATCGACTCTGCACTAACACGTTTGAAACACCTCAACTCCCAGCTAATCACATCAGCCAGCAGTTGCCCATAGCCCTGAATGTTATGATGTGCCAAGTGCTCATCCAGAGATGTGAGGCAACCTGCCTGTACCAGCCTCCCAGGGAGCGCATTCCAGACCATCACCACCCACTGGATAAAAAAGTGCTTCCTCACATACCCCTAAACCTCGTGCCCAACATCCTATCTCCAGCCCTCAAACTCAATTTCAGCAGATTCACTGTGAGTCTTTGCCTGTTCAGTGGTTCTCCAAATCGCTATCTGCTCCAACCCTCACACAGAATCAATAACTTCCACATTCCAGAATTGGAAAGTTATTTTTCCTCTTCTCGCTCATCAATCACTCATTCCATTCGGATCAAAACTGGACACGACGTGATCTGGGGATGCTCATGTTTTTCATAATTTCCAACAGTTCATTCCTGCCCAGAGCTTTCCTTGTCTGTGAAAAAAAGCTTGCAACATTCAACAATTATATTTTATTTTGCTGCTACTTAGATAAAGTAAGGTCAATTCTGAGGATTGGTCAAATTACAGCAAAATGTACAACAGTAATCTGAATATTAACAGTGTGAAGAAAGGCAGATACAAAGACAGCCTTGGACAAGGACAACTGTTTTGTTACCAAGGTGATTGGAGACAATTTTAAATTATAAAGTGATGGGACAGGACAGATAGAAACAGGCTGTAGATTCTGAGGGAACATCGATGTGATGTTAATTTGAAGAGACTTGGACAAGAGCAGGAGATATATTTGTACACAGAGGAATGCACGTATTTAGAATTAATGCTTGTATCGAGACCCTGTCCCAAATAGGGGTCAATACATTGGGCTCTTGGCGTTTTTTCAATGGTGGGGCAGCTCTGCATCCTGTGAGGAGTCATCAGTTAATTGGAGATGGCCACCATGTGATAGTCCAGGGGGATATCACAACCAGAGACTGAGGATCCCACAGATGGGGACACGGGCAGGGAAGATACCACATTTTAAAAATATTTTTGTGAACATTTCCTGCCCAGTTCCTGATGTTTCTTCCTGGCTGAGCAGTGATAATCTCTCCCAATGGAGTAACGGAGCGGCAGCATCTGGAGCCTGGCTTAGAAGTGAAAACACCAGTGACCAATTAGAGCCTGACACCCAGCCTGTTTATCATTTGTTGAGAAGTAGAATCCTTATCATCCTTGTCAATCATTTCTGTATCCTCCTTGGTGCTTCTATATTCTTTTGATAATGTGGTGACCAGAACCACACACAGAGCTCCACGTGCGGTCGGACCGTGCTTTGTACAGGTTTAACTGCAATTCTTTAATTTTCAATTCCAATCCTCAAGAATTAAATCCTAATGTTTTGTTTGCTCCTGTAACAGCTTTAATACCTTGGTCACCGAAAATCTAAGACCTCTTTGCATCTCTGCCTCATTTAGATTCTTATTTTCCATCTTTTTTCTGATCTTATGATTCTGAGCAAATTGTAATGCCTCACACTTATCAATGTTGAAATTAATTTGAAATGCCTCTTCTGTACATTTATGAATGTTTTCTCCTCATGTGTGGCAGTCACCCCTCAGTATCGACAATGCTGCTCAATGTTGTGTCATCTACAAATGTGGAAATTGCATTGTTGGTTTCATCCACATTTCACTGTCTCCACAGTTTGTTCTTCATTGTGAATATTGTTCATGTTGTTAATATGAATTGGGAACAACAATGTTCCAGCATTGGTCCTTTTGGTAGCCACTTTCCACTTCCTGCCAATCTGAATGACTTTAACCCAACTCCCAGTTTCCTGAAGCCAAAAGGGAAAACGCTGGAAAATCTCAGCAGGTCTGGCAGCATCTGTAAGGAGAGAAAAGAACTGACGTTTCGAGTCCAGATGATCCTCTGTCAAAGCTAAAAGGCATAGAAAGTGGGAGATATTTATACTGCAGGGGAAAACAATGAACGATGAGTCATAGCCATAGAAAACAGGGGAAAAGACTGCTAATAGCTATCCACAGAGAGAATAAAGGGTTTGAATGGTCAAACGGCAGAGAAGCTGTAAGCTGTGACAGATGGAGATGTTGTGGGGTGGAGATCGATGTTGAGACTGGAAGGCTGTAAATTACTGAGCCGGAAGATGAGATGCTGCTCCTCCAGTTTGTGTTGAGCTTCACTGGAACATTGCAGCAAGCCAAGGACAGACATGTGGGCATGGGAGCAGAATCGTGTGTTAAAATGGCAAGCAACCGGAAGGTCAGGATCCTGATTGCGCACAGAGCGAAATTGCTCAGCAAAGTGATCTCCCAGTCTATGTCTGGTCTCTCTGATACAGAGGAGGCCACATTGGGAGCAGCGAATGCAATAGATCAAATTGAAAGAGGTGCAAGTGAAACGCTGCTTAACCTGGAATGAATGTTTTGGACCGTTGACGGTGAACATAGGAGAGGTAAAGGAGCTGGTGTTACACCTTCTGCGATTGCATGGGAAGGTGCCATGAGTGACGGGAGAGGTGTTGGTTTAGTGAAGGACTGGACTAGGTTATCCTGGAAGGAATGGTCTCTGTGGAATGAAGGGAAGATGTGTTTGGTGTTGGCATCACGCTGGAGTTGGCGAAAATGGCGGAGGATTATGCTTTGCATGCGGAGGCTGGCGGGGTGAAATGTGAGAATAAGGAGGACTCTATCCTTGTTCTGGGAGGGAGGGGAGGGGGTGAGGGTCGTGGTGCGGGAGATGGACTGCATGCTGTTGAGGGCCCTGTCGTTAACTGCAGATGGGAATCCACAGTTGAGGAAAAAGGAGCACATATTAGAAGCACAACTTTGGAAAGTGGCATCATTGGAACAAATGCGATGAAGGTGAAGGAGCTGAGTGAAAGGGATGGAGTCCTTACAGGATGTGGGGTGTGAAGAGCTGTAGTCCAGATAGTTGTGGGAGTCACTGGGCTTGTAATGGATACTGGTAGCTAGTCTATTGTTGGAAAAGGAGACAGAAAGGTCAAGGAAGGGAAGGGAAGTGTCTGAGATGGACCAGGTGAAGGCAATGGAGGGAGGAAACTGGAAGTGAAGTTGATGAATTTTTCAAGGTCTGGATGAGAGCATGAAGCGGAACCAAAATTGTCATCAATGTACAGTAAAGGAGTTGTGGGAGGAGACCTGGGTAGGCCTGGAACAAGGAATGTTCCACATCCCCCATAAAAAGACAAGCATAGCTAGGACCCATGTGGATACCCATTGCTACTTCTTTGATTTGGAGAAAATGGGAGGAGTTGAAGGAGAGGTTGTTGAGAGATAGAATGACTTCAGCCAGGCGGAGGAGAGTGATGGTGGATGGGAATTGTTCAGGCCTCTTTTCAAGAAAGAAGCGAAGAGCTCTCAGGCCACCCTGGTGTGGAATGGAGGTGTAGAGAGATTGCACATCCATGGTGAATAGGAGGTGGTTAGGGCCTGCGGACTGGAAGCTGGCAATATGATGCAGGACATCAGAGGAATCCCAGATATAGGTGGGGAGGGAATGGACCAGGGGAGTGAGGATGGAGTCAAGGTAAGAGGAAATAAGTTCAGTGGGGCAGAAGCATGCGGACACAATGGACCTACCAGGACAGTCCTTTTTGTGGATTTTGGGAAGTAGGTCGAAGTGGGCTGTCCGGAATTGGGAGACCATGAGGTTGGAAGCTGTGGGGGGAAGGCATCTGGAGGAAATGAGGTCAGTGACTGTGTTGGAGATAATGGCTTGATGTTCAGTGGTGTGATCATGGTCCAGGGTGAGGTAGGAGGAAGTATCTGAGAGTTGGCGCTCAGCCTCTGCGAGGTGGAGGTCAGTACGCCAGACGACAACAGCACCCCCTTTGTTGGCAGGTTTGATGACAATGTCAGGGTTGGACCTGAGGGAGCGAAGGGCGGAAAGTTCGGAAGGAGAGAGATTGGAATGGGTGAGGAGGGCAGAAAAATTGAGATGGCCAATGTCCTGACGACTGTTCCCAATGAAAAGATCGAGGAAAAGTAATTGTCCCGGTAGGGGTGTCCAATTGGAGTCAGAATGTTGGAGGTACGTGAAAGGATCTCCCAGTTTCCTGTCTTGCAGTCAGCTCTCTGTCCATTCCATATTGCCAGAGAAATATGCCACGTTGAACATTGAGCAATATGTTTGATTGGTGGCTGGTGGAATGGAGATAAAGAGACATGGAAGCACAGAAACACATGGGATGATGACTATTGATCACTGAATGAACTGGATGGGCTGTCCAACCTGTCCAATGTTTGTTCAAACTCCATTTTCTGAATCCAGTACAAGTGAGCTGGTTCAAAGTCCCCTTTCCCAATGCTGTTTGTTCTCCCCAGGTTGATGATTCAGCAATTGTCTCCATGTTCCTGCTTTCCAGGAGTTTTCAATTTGTCGACATTCTAAATTCCTCACAAGGATTTCACTTTCCCTGAAAAGGCAGTTTTCAAACTATTTTTATTGTCAGTTCTCAACAACAACAATCATCGTTTCGACGCGGCTTCTTCAATTTTTCTGCGTCTCACTGAATCAGTTGTTTCCATTCCTTTCAAACTCACTGTATTTATTCTGTGGAGTTAGTGAGAAGTGAAATCTGTGTCGTTCGAATCTTTCCCTTTGACTTGTCAGAATGTTTAAATTATAATCAGATCTCATTTAAACTTTGTATTTGAGACAAAATAATATTCATCCCAATATCCTCAAATCAATTATTTGTCAGAACCTGGAGAATTCACTTTTAAACTTCCACCTGACTAGAATGTGTAGATTTGAGGAAGATTCTGCTTCTCATTTTCAAAGCCCTTTGGACATGTTTGTTCAACATGAGTTGAGCTGGAAAGGAACAATAATTTTGCCACGCACTCCGGGTTTAAATTTTCCAGCTTTCTTCCCATCATTTAATGAAATTCCGGATGACAGTAAAGGGATATTTCACAGCATTCATCACCTCCTCTCTGAACTTCCTCTGTGTGACTGCGTAAATAAATGTGTTGGTGCAGGAACTGGATAACTGGAGCATTGATCCTATCTTAACTATTACATAATCATCAGTTGCCCAAAAATCATACATATCAGTTATTCGTTGAATCGATAGAAATACAACACGTGTCACCCATAACAGGATAAAACTGCCCGATATGGTGAAGAGTAAAATGATGGATCTTCTTCGATTCTTCATTTCTGGATCGTTCTGCCCCTCCCCGTTTCGCTGTCCCCTCAGTTTCCTGCGGACTGCACTGGCCAGCAGGATGTACCTGACAGTGAGAGTATTGAGCAGCAGTAGCAGCACGAACGGGAGCACTGGAGTTAAAATGCGGTCTATCCAGTCAAAGACTTTCCACACAGGATAATAGTAGTACTCGTCTGATACCCTGCAGTAATAGGGTTCATACTTAACAAACACCGGGATGTTGGTGAATAAACACAGTAAACTCACCGTTGTGATAACGATGGCTGCTGTTTTCTCAGTGCAGTATTTCATCTTCAGTTTCTGGAAGCAAATGGCCACCATTCGGTCAAAGGTGAAGGCGACTGTGAGCCAGACAGAGCTGCTAACAACTGCAGTAGCAATAACTTCTCTGATGCCACAGGCATGACGACTGTAATATAATACAGCGCTCAGTTTGAAGGGATTAATTTTCTCCAGTATGACCCGAATAATGACAACCAGCAGATCGGCTGCAGCCATCGCCACCAGGTACCGAGTGACACCTTTGGAAAGACCGCACCTCCCTCGAGATAGAGTCACAATCGCGACTAAGTTAGCTGTAAATTTAAAACAGATCGTAAAACAAAGTTGTCCAGTGAGAAGAAGCAAAGATATAAAGAACAAGTAGAGAAAATGTTAAAAGTTGCAGTTTTACAACTCACTTAAAGAAACAGCCCAATGGGTCAGCAGATAAGTTTCTCAATGAACAAGGAGAATGTCATTAGTGCAGAAATATAGTAACTGAGTTCAGGTTAAATTAATCGAAACAGACTCACTGGTGAGACAGGTGGGGTTTCTATATTTAGTTTCAGCTCCTTGGGTTGGAGATTGGATCTGATTCACTGTTGAATTATTTGAATAATCTACAGGAGCTCTGAATTTGGGCTGTAATAGTGAGCACGTGGATAACTCATGAATCCAATAACGGAGTCACAGCTTATTACTTATCAATTCTTTCAGAGCATTCCGGGAAGATGGAAAATTGTACGGCAAATAATTTACATTCTGTTCACCACAGAACACACCCTCACAATCAACTCTAAGAAAACAGCTACAAGTGCATTTATCGAATGTCTTTCACAACTGTAGTTTATCCTGAAGCTTTTTTCATGCCATAAGGACCTTAGAAATGTATGTGACGTCTCTATCTGTCTACACTGAGAGTCCCCTTGTATTTGTTAGTTGTTACTCAGTGGCAGGTGTGATGCTACTGTGACTTTAAGAAATGTAGTTTTTAATATGTTCACTGCAGTTATAAGCAGCTTTGTTTTTTTATCGTGGGAGCGGCTGTCTTATTAGAGATCCTTTTATTTCTGCTTAAATTGTTTAAATGTTTTTTTAAAAATCTTGGCCTTCAGGGAGTTTCTGACCATTTGGATTGTTGTGGGAAGAATGATTGAAAGGTCAAGTAGGATAGTTTTTTTTTCCTCTCGTAAGAGTTTCTTCCTTTCAGTTTTGGCTGCTGGTTAGCTAGAATCTGTCTCAACTCAGGACTGGAAGCAGTCTTGCCTCTCTCTGGAGTGAAAATTCTGCTGTTGGTGGTTTTCCAGCTGGGAATTTGAGGCAAGGATTGCCTCTCACTCTTGCAGTGGTTTTCAGGCTAAAGCTGGAGGCCAGCGGTGGCTCTGCCCCTGCCTCGAGGTCTGTGAGAAGTTACAAGGCTGGGAAGTCAGAGTTTCAATTCTCCAGCCAATGGACCGAGGGCCTGATTTTACCAAAACTTTATGACCTTGCATTGTTGGAGGGAAGAATAATTAACAGGTCAGGTGACAAGAGTTCTTCTGTCTCAGTTTTGAGCTGCTGGTTTAACTTAGAAGGGGTGTGGACATCAGACTGAAAATCAGTGTTTTTCTCCCTCTGTCCTTGGCATTGTAAATTCTGCTGGCCAGCTGGAAGCTCGGCTTCTGGCCTTTTTGTTTATGGGAATTGTTTATTCAGCTGCTGAGGTTTAATACAATATCATGGTTGTTTTTTTCTTGTTTGTACGTGGCAGGGGTTATTGCTCATTTTCTTCTATACATGTTAACAGTATTCTTAAATAAACTTTGTTTGATAGAAGCTCCCTAGTGGGTCATTTGAATCATACCTGAGGTCAAACATCTCATGCTCACCCGAGCCAAATTCAAATTGCAAAACCTATGATCCAGGCGGACTTCGTAAAAAACTTTGGAGTTTCTGACCTGAATTATACAAGTGCCCCACTGAAACCTGGACAAAGTCAAACAGATCCTGAACATCAGTGAACACATGTTTAGTTTGGATTCAATGCCTGAAATAAAACATTGCCTGAAATAAAATAATGATCATCATGATTGGAAATAATAACTTCACGCATATGACTGTGTAACATGCCCGACACCAACAAGTTCCACTATCAGAGCAGCCAAACCAGCAATGATTCTAATAACTCACACAGAACTCCAACCACTGCAAGGATGTGATAGAAAATGGGTTCGATATCAAAGAGTAGATATAATAAATCCACCAGATGCATGTTCTGTGATGAACTCTACTGTCCTTTAGTTTTCATTGACTCTGAGCTCACTCACTCAGTGGCACCCTTTACTAATACAAGCGAGTGACACCCACTGAGACCATGAGACTTACGTAAACATTGTTATTAGTTCCATTCATTGGAGTAAACAGATTAGACAGGCACGGAACCTTAATTGAAGAAAAACAGAATTGTTGTATGTACACTTGATGAACACCAGCACAAGCACTGGAATTGAAACAGCATGGAACTGGCTCCAACAAAGCGACCATTCAACTTCTCATACCTGCCCTGGCTGTTGAAGGAATGGTCCACTCACGTCCATTTCCCTCTCCTTTCCCCATACCTTTTCTCCTTTGAAAAACATTTAATGGATTCACTGTCCTGCTAGGTGCTGCAAAATCTAATAATGGCTTTGTGTGAGTGCGTGCGTGTGTGTGTGTGTGCGTGCGTGTGTGTGTGTATGTGTCTGTGTTTGTGTGTGCGTGCGTCAATCTCCTCGACTCTGCATTCCATCTAATCTGGATTGAATGAATTTTAAATTCTCGATACCAATGGAACAGTGAGTGAGACTTTTCCATTGTCTTCATCCCTCATCATTTGTGTGTCAATCTGCTGAAACCTTTGTAGAGTAAAGAATCTGTACAAATTTCCTGATAACTTTTTCCAGTGGAATTTCCGAAAGCCACATTGATAATGGAAGCTGCCAATGTCAAACGGTCACACTGTAATGAGAGCCTCCCACCAGAGGATGTGCTGCAGCATCATCCCTGACGAGAGGGGGTGATACAGAGAGAGAGGTTTCTAAAGTAAGGTAGAGGGGAGAGTTCAAGGTTGAGCTGAGAGCCTGAGTGAACCTGAAACAGAGTGAGGAAGGAATGGAGGGAGGAAAGGGAGAGTGAGGAGGAAGGGAGGGACAGAGTGAGGAGAGAATGGAGGGAGGAAAGGACAGAGTGACTGGGGAATGGACGGAGAAGAGGACAGAGGGAGGAGGGAATGGAGGGAGGAAAGGACAGAGTGAGGAGCGAATGGAGGGAGAAAAGGACAGAGTGAGGAGGGAATGGAAGGAAGAAAGGACAGAGTGAAGTGGGAATGGAATGAGACAGGAGCAGAATGAGGAAAAAAAAGTGAGTGGCAGTGAGTGATGAAGGAAAATATTGAGGTGGATGCAGAGTGAGCTGTAAGATTCTAAATTAGAATGATCATTTTACCAAGTTATTTTATTTATTTCACAGTTAACATCTTCCAGCCCTAAAACCCTCTGAGAACACTGCCCTGGAATTCTCTCTCAATGACGACTAAACTTTTCCATTTCTCTCCTCCTTTAGTGAACTCTTCAAAACCTCTCCCTTTGACAAAGTGTCCTAATCTTTCCTTAGATGGATCAATCTGATATTTTGAGTGATAATCTTCCTGAGAAGCAATTTGGGAGATGTTTCTAGATTGAAGGTATTGACACACAGACAAGTTATTGTGAATATTTTAAATTGAATAATTGCAGAGCAATGCAAATCATTTAACGCTTAGTTTCTCATTTAACAGGGACAGCTATTAGTGGAAAAAGTAGAGAACAGATTTGTGTTTGGATAATTTCATTTACAGATCTGGGGGATGATTCTCCCAAAAAGAAACTAAGTGCCCAACAGTTGGGAAAACGGATTTTTCCTGCCCTTTTGTTTGGCTTTATTTAGTTGAATGAATCTCCAGCGCTCTGTGCTCCACAAAGTGCCTCAGAGGGAGATTCACGCCCGTCAGGGGGGCCTCATCCCAGCCAAGAGACTGGCATCAGTGCGCTGTGTGGGCCAGTGTGCATGTGCTGACCTGCGCACTGGTCTCCCATCACTGGCCTCCCGATCACTGGCCTCCTGGTTTCTTGCCAGGCCCCCTTCTCCCGATCGCCAGCTTCCCAACACCCCCCTCCCTCCCGATCGCTGGATTCCCCGACCAACCGACCAACCCCACCGATTGCTGGCCTCCCAGACAACTATCCCCAATCGCCAGCCACCCATGGCCAGCCCTGATCCATGCCCTGCCATGCGCACCCCCAAACCCTATGCCATGGGCAGCTCTGCCCGCCCTCCTCCCTCCCTCTCCCACCGATCGATAATGCAGAGTGCAGTGGGCACGTCTCCCACCATTGCCAGTCGGCCCACCTGGTAGGCCCCATACTCTTGTGTTAAACCCCCTTGGCATTACCCGGTGCCCAATGAGTAGTGCTGGGGTGCCCTGTGGACAGCGCCAGGGTGCCAGGCTGGCAGTGCCATGTTGGCACTGTCCAAGGGGAAAAGCGCACCCTGGCGCCCTGGGGAGTGGGGCGAGAGGGCGCCTGAATGGCCTCTGTGCCCACCAGAGAGGTGATCACGCCTGGTTCTCCTGGATGGGGCCAGCTTTAATTCCTGCTGATGGGAACCTCTCCCAGCTGGGGGGAGACAATCGCGAGTTTGAGGAATACCATCCCTGGCTCGTGAATTTCATGGTAATCATACTCACGCTGTTTTCAAGAACAAGGCTGATTATGTAAAAGAAAAAGGCATTGGACACTCGCGATCAGCTGGACGCCGGTTGCAAGTCCTCCTACAGGTCCCCTGCTGATGCCAGCGTGCTGAGAGAATCCCACCCGCTTATTCTCGCACTGAGTCTCACTCAACCATCACCTCTGTGCTCTCTGATTTACATTGGCTCCTGCTCTGACACTGCCTCATATTTATCATTTATTCTACTTTGTGCTCAGATCCCTCCATGTCTTCACTTTACTCAGTCTCTGTAAAGACCCCAACACTACATTCCTCTGAAATATTTCCCCCAAGAATTCTGACCTGTTGCACCTTGTCATGGATTCAATATTGACAGCATTGGATTGAGATTGCCTGGCCCTAGGTTCTGGAACAGAGAGCCTGGACCTCTCCCACTCTCTCATTTTCTTTAGGATGCGAAATAAGTAAAATGTTGCTGAAAAATCTCAGCTTCGATTACTCAACACCATCCACCCTTCTTAACGGTTGTCCATGTGTCATTCTGTTTGTTTAGATGCCTGCATTGTCATGAGATTTTTGGGACTCAGAAAAAAACACATGGAGTGGGATTCTCCAGGACCATCATGCACACTCCCATGCACATTTGCGCGCATGCTCCCACACACGCTCCCACGCGCAATCACACATACACACACAGTCTCACAAACACGCACACTCGCAGTAACAGATGCAATCATACATGCCACACGTACACAGGCGACTCACACACTCAAACATAGAGCTGTGAATCAGGCTAAGAGTCTTTGTAAACGTTGCAGTTAGGCAACAATGGAGGTATTTGAGATATATTCAAACATGAAGGGAAAGGTAAATAAACAGAGCTGACTGGCACCTGAGTTGAAATTCATTAAGCTGTCAGTGGAAATCTATTTCAATGCACTGCACCAAGAAATTGACATGAGATCAAAGGTTTTCAATGGAATAGAAAGGGGTTTCAAAGGTTTCAGCTTGCTAGTAAGGATCAGAGATTTCAATGCAAAGCTGTGTGAATATACTAGGGATGATTGCACAGCTGTGGAGAATGGAACCCCCCCTCCCCCCTATCCCCACCCAGCCAGAGAAATTGACATCTCAACCCAAAGGGGTCTGCTCACACCTGCAGCTTCTTGCAGAGAGAAATGGAAATTCCTGCTGCAGAATGGAGTGCTGCAGTGATTTAAAAGCTGGACAACTGTCCAGGGGCCATGGAGGTTAAAATTATTCCGTCACTTCAAACTTTCTGTGCTGACAGGCAGGAATGAAGATGTTGATCACTGAGCTGCCTGAAATCACCATGCCAGTGGTGATCGTCAGTTCTGTCAGTGCTAGAAGGGGTTGTCCATCCACGAGTCCCCCACCCTGGCGAAGTGTGGCGAGGTAACCCCCTTTCCCCCATCCGATCACACCCAACCCCCAGAACCTTTGAGGGACCCTTCCTCTGGCAGCAGCAGAGGTGCAAAGGGCCACTGGACCCACCTCCTTGATTCCCTCTGGCCCATGGTGCTAGGTCAGTTTGTCAATGCTATGGTACCGGGGGCAGTGCACCGTCAGCATTGCAAAGGTGCGTGGCTTGAAGGGGACCTGATTAGCGGTTTGAGGGGGGAGGGCGGAATCACCATTTCATTTATTGGAGGGAGAGAGTTCAGCGCACCCTTTAAAAAGGACACCTCGATCTCTCACAGCAGGGCTGACCGGCAGGTTTTCTGGGATGAACTCCTTTGCATTTTTCAGATGGGTGAATCCCAGATGACAGACACTGGCAGCGCCAATGGGAAACACTCTGGTTTTCCTGCTGACGTGGGCATTTAGACCCAATTCTGGTGAATCACTCTTGATAGAAATTAATGGGTGTAATTGTAAACTGGCTTCTGTCTTTAAAGACCCACAAACAGATTGAGCATCACATCAGTCAGTCAGCACGGCAACAATCGAATGGCTTCAATGTAATGATGCTTCTGTCAGGTGGAGGCTCTTCCTCAGGTGAAGAGGGGATGAGGAGAAGAGAGAGAAGCCCAGCTAGCCGGAGACAGCATCAACGTGTCTGCCCACTAGACAGAGCAGATCACCCTGAAGAGGGTGAAGGCCAGTGAGGGTTGTGAAGGTTGAAGAGGCCAGTGGAGGCACCATTACCAGCTGGCAGAGACTATTGAGTAAGAGCCACGTAGCTGGACATGACAGAGGATCGGTGCAGAAGAAGGATCCACTCTGTTAAGGGAGACGGTCACTTTGATCTATAGAGGGATGGACCCTGAGATCGGATCTGAGACTGCCAGTGGCAGCAAGAGCTGATTTGGTCAGTGGTCAGGGGAAGGAGGCTGTGACTGTGAGTGAGGCAGGTCAGGGGGTCAGGAGGGCAGGACTGTCAGTCTCGGCCATTGTCTCACAGCTTTGAGGTTCTCTCAGCTTGTTTGGATGGGAGTGGGGGTTGCCGGGAGGATGAGCTGACTCACCCTGGCACCGTGGTACAGGAGGCCATTCAAGTGAAGGGAACAAAAATGAATATTTTGGTCCTTGGGGGACAGTATACTGACGGGGATTGTCACAGCTCCCTGCAGCAAAGGGACAGAGTCCAGATGGCTGTGTTGTCTGTTTGTAACAGTTTTAACAACACCAGGTTAAAATCCAACAGGTTTATGTGGTAGCAAATACCATTAGCTTTCGGAGCGCTGCTCCTTCGTCAGATGGAGTGGAAATCTGCTCTCAAACAGGGCACTCCACTCACTACTCGCTACTCGAGTCCTGCCCTCTGGGCCCTGGGGGGCCCCAATTGCCCCCTTTCATTCCAGTGGGGTTGAGACACCAGCTCCCCAAAAGTGGGGAGCTACTGTAAACCCCATTGGAGTTTGAAGGGGTGGACTGAAACTAAACTGTTGGAGTGAAATACTCCTTGCGGGGGCAGGGAGGCGAGCAAGTCCGGAGACTTCAGTCCCGGACCCACTAATTACATTTAACTTCGATTTAAATTCTTATCTAAATAATATATGCGGCTCCCAGCCGGGTTCCAGTGTGGAGCTGACGCCGCCAGAAATCTGGTGCTGGCAGATGCTACCGGGGCGGGATGCCCAGCTTAGATCCCGTGCATTTGGCACCGCTTGAATCTCCTGGCCTGCTGCGCTAAACAAAAGCGCAGCTTTTGGAGTAGCGAGGGAGTATTCATTGTGCTCCCGATACAACCTGACTGAGGGGGATTGACTGGGAAATTAGCAGTCGCTGTACCCGTTTCAGCCACATCCCGTGCCCCTGGGACCAGAGAAATGGGAGAATCCCAAGAGTGGGAACAGACACTGAGAAAGTATCTGAATAAGAAATGGCCCAAGTGGGCAGAACACTGCAGTAAGTTGTTCGCGGGTCTGGGATCCGCAGGTCAGAGACGTTGGAATGAGAGAAACAGAGATCAAGGAAAAAACACTTTGAAATTAAGTAATGCTGCCCTGATTGTTATTTTGTTCGAAGAGTTAGAAAGCGAGAAATCAGGAAAAATGAAGTTAAAAGATGATTTAGAAAATATGAGAGAAGTAGTTGAGAAGTTAAGAGAAGAAAATGAGCTGTTCTGTGGAAAAGTATTGAAGCAGGAGCAAAAGAATCAAATATAAATATTGTTTATGAGTCAGTTTAAAATTCAATGTGAGAAAGCATATCAAGTTCATGAAGTGAACCAAAACTCGGATCACTCCCAGTGCCAGCAGAAGATTAATAAATTAAAATCTCAGCTGTCAAAGCAGAAAGGGATGATGTCTGTATTTGGGACAGTTGAGTTTGAGGGAGGTGATGATTGTGGATTGGTTTATGGGATATATCTAGAAGAGAATGTTTGGCAATGTGTCACACATGGTGCTGACTGGGGGCCCCCACCTCCCTTTCCGGAGGCTCCTAATCACTAAGCACACTGAGAACTTGCCCCTGTTCCGATGAACCCTGTGACTACTAGTCGCAAGGAAAGCACGGAATTGCCACGAGACAAAGGAATGAATGCCTTAAAATATCCCAACTCCACATGTAGTTCCAAATACAGAGTTAACCAGCCCCCACCAATGGATAGTCTTGTGTTTTTAGAAAATGCTATGCCCATGAACCCCATTGAAACAGACCATATGGGGCAAGGAGCAGGAGCTCAAACCCTCACTTACACCGTAAAGACCACCAAGGGGCCATTTACATCAAAGGACAAAAGAGCGGTTGGGGGAGTGTGGTGTTACAGAATAGAGTTACAATGGAACTATGTCTTCTCACCTTACCAGGGAAATATTGTCAATTATTTGACGAGGAGCGAAAATATTCTACAGGTCCACCTCTGTGCAGTAAACATGGTGAGAAACCCAGCTCAGTTACAAATCAGAAAACACATGTTTGGAAAACGCTAATTAAAAGCCTGGGGAAGATTTTTGAATTGTTTCATTCTGTGAGCACATTTAAAACACAAGGCTGATTGGGGGAAACCTGAAGTTGAGCTGATAATTTGTGTTGTTTTTGTGTTGCAGTGTTTTTGTGTGGTCTATGGTGCACGATTAAATCACTCGGGAGGCTGGATCGTACCCGGGAAATAAAGGCTTTTATTAGTAACAAGAATGGAGCATCCTGCTTAACAATACAATCCCAGACCAAATGGTCACCAGGCAGTGCAGTGACCTTTATACTCCTACAGGTAGGCGGAGCCAACCGGAGTGTACCACAGAACAATACCAACAGGTAGAACACCCCAACCCTAACCCCAACAGTGACAACAGTAACATATGTACAAGTACCCATAGTGGTTCAGTACCCATAGTGGTAACCATCTATGGTTCACCACATTCACCCTCCTTTAAAACAAAGGCCGGTGGGGCAAAAAAACAGTACGAACTGTCCATATATTCACAAGTTCAGTCGTATCGGAGGGCCGCACCGTCTCTGCGACCTCCTCAACACTGGCAGTAGCGCCGGTTCTGGTGACCGTGATGACCCTCTCTCCAAGGCGGTGTCCAGTGACTCCTCCAGTTCCTCACGGACGGGTGGACCACGAGGTGGCGACAATCTCCTGGACTCAGGAACGCCCCGAGGTGGCGACAATCTCCTGGACTCAGGCAAGCTGTACACGGGAGTAAGAGGATTAAGTGGTGGTCCCGATGCTGCCCGCGCCGTGTCAGGAGGGGAGATAAAGGGCAAGGGGTCCCTAACCAGGGGTGTGGGAGCGACGGGGGTTTCCAGGTCCCCTGCAGGCGCCAGATCCCGAATAGAGACCGTGTCCTCTCGCCCGTCAGGATATGCCACATAGGCATATTGAGGGTTGGCATGGAGGAGATGGACCTGTTCAACCAAAGGGTCGGACTTGCGGGTCCTAACATGCCGCCGCAGGAGGACAGGTCCTGAGTACGTCAACCAAGACGGCAGTGAGGTCCCAGACGAAGACTTCCCAGGGACGGTAAACATCCGCTCATGTGGGGTAGCGTTGGTTGCCGAACACAGGAGGGACCGGATTGCATGGAGCGCAACGGGAGACTGGAAGACCCTTAGACCTCAACGCCAGTAAGACAGCCTTCCAGACTGTAGCGTTTTCTCTTTCGACCTGCCCATTACCCCTGGGGTTGTAACTCGTAGTCCTACTTGAGGCAATCCCTTTTGAGAGCACGTATTGCCTCAAGTCGTCACTCATAAACGACGAACCCCTATCACTGTGGATATAACTGGGGTAACCAAACAGGGTGAAAAGATCCCGCAATGCTTTGATACCCGTGGCAGTGGTCATGTCTGAACAGGGAATGGCAAAAGGGAATCGGGAGTACCCGTCAATCACGTTGAGGAAGTACACATTCCGATTTGTTGAAGGAAGGGGGCCCTTGAAATCAACACTCAGTCTTTCAAAAGGGCGAGTGGCTTTAATGAGGTGTGCCCTGACAGGTCGGTAGAAGTGCGGCTTGCATTCAGCACATACCTGGCAGCTTTGAGTTATCGACCTGACATCCTCTACGGAGTAGGGTAGATTCCGGGCCTTTACAAAATGGAAGAACCGAGTGATCCCCGGATGGCAGAGATCATTGTGGAGGGCCTGTAGCCGGTCCTCCTGCACACTGGCATGTGTTCCACGCGACAGGGCATCTGAGGGCTCATTGAGCTTCCCCGGACGGTACATGATATCATAGTTGTAGGTGGAGAGTTCGATTCTCCACCTCAAGATTTTATCATTTTTGATTTTACCCCTTAATGTGTTGTTGAACATGAACGCCATGGACCGCTGGTCCATGAGAAGGGTGAATCGTTTTCCAGCCAAGTAATGGCGCCAATGTCGGACGGCCTCCACAATGACCTGAGCCTCTTTTTCCACAGCGGAGTGCCGAATTTCAGGGCCTTGGAGGGTGCGAGAGAAAAAGGCGACGGGCCTGCCCGCCTGGTTAAGTGTGGCGGCCAGGGCGAAATCAGATGCATCACTCTCCACCTGGAAGGGGATGGACTCATCGACAACGTGCATCGTGGCTTTCGCGATGTCAGCGTTTATCCCTTCAAAGGCTAAGCGAGCCTCTGCTGCCAGGGGAAAAGAGGTAGACTTTATGAGCGGACGGGCTTTGTCCGCATAATTGGGAACCCACTGTGCGTAATACGAAAAGAAGCCTAAGCATCTTCTCAGTGCTTTGATGCTAGTGGGTAGGGGAAGTTCAAGGAGGGGATGCATACGGTCTGGATCAGAGCCAAGGACCCCGTTTTCCACCACGTATCCAAGAATTGCTAGGCGGCGCTTGCTGAATACGCACTTCTCCCTGTTATAGGTCAGATTCAGGTGAGACGCAGTGCGTAAAAACCTTAGGAGGTTGGCATCGTGGTCCTGCTGGTCATGGCCGCAGATAGTCACGTTGTCCAGGTACGGGAAGGTAGCCCGTAGCCCGTGTTGGTCCACCATTCGGTCCATTGCACGCTGGAAGACCGAGACCCCATTCGTGACGCCAAAGGGGACCCTTAAGTAGTGGTAGAGACGACCATCCGCCTCAAAGGCCGTATATTTTTGGTCCTCTGGGCGAATGGGGAGCTGGTGATAGGCTGACTTCAAGTCGATGGTGGAGAACACCCGGTACTGCGCAATCTGGTTGACCATGTCAGATATGCGCGGGAGAGGGTACGCGTCCAGCTGCGTGTACCTATTAATGGTCTGACTATAGTCTATGGCCATCCGGGGCTTGTCTCCAGTTTTAACCACCATGACTTGTGCTCTCCATGGGCTCGTGCTTGGTTGAATGATCCCTTCCCTGAGGAGCCGCTGAACCTCAGATCGAATAAAGATCCGATCCTCAGCGCTGTAACGCCTGCTCTTAGTTGTGATGGGCTTGCAGCCTGGCACGAGATTCTCAAATAAAGATGGCGGGGTGATTCTGAGTGTCGAGAGACTGTACGTGGAGCGCGCTGGGCAATTTGGAGGCTGCTGTTCTCCCACTGAAAGTGGAGGGAGTGGCCCATCGTACTGCAGGGTCACACTCCTCAGGTGGACCATAAAGTCTAGCCCCAGGAGTACCGGAGCGCAATGGTGCGGTAACACGAGGAGCCTGAAGTTCTCATAAACTGTGCCCCGCACCGTTAGGTTTACCACGCAGCTCCCAAGAACGGTAACAGATCGGGACCGCGACGCCATAGAAATTGTCTGTCTGACAGTCTGTACTCGGAGACTGCACCGTTTCACGGTGTCAGGATGAATGAAACTCTCCGTGCTCCCGCTGTCAAACAGACAATGTATCAGGCGTCCGTTTACCTCTATGTCCATCATGGACTTGTCGAGTCTGTGAGGCTTGGCCTGGTCCAGGATGATTGACGCCATCGTTGAATCTTGAGTGCAACTGCAGGCAGCTGAGATGGTCGATGGTGATGACCCCTGCTGGTCGTCTGCGGTTGGTGTTGACCAAAATGGCTGCGCCCATGGATCGCACATGGTCGATGGCGTTGAAAGTGGCGGCACTCGCAGGTCGCACGTGTCTTGCGTCGTCATCCTCAGGAATGGCGGCGCTCGTGAATCGCACGTGGTGGAAGACCTCGACGAAGCCGGAGACGAGGAGACAGATCCTGGAGAGTCACACGCAGCACTGCTTGGCTTCGAAGGTGGTTTAGCTCGGCACACTTTAGCATAGTGCCCTTTCTTCCCACACGCGGAGCAAAATACCGTTCTGGCCGGACATTGCTGAAAAGGGTGCTTTGCCAATCCACAGAAATAGCACCGCGGGCCACCTGGAGCTGCCACCGGCGTCAGATCCGAGTTTGAAAGCACGATCGCGCAGTTCCTAGGAGCCGCTGGGAAGAGTTGAGTCGGTGGCTGTACTTGCCACGATGTTCCCACGTGGTCGGTGGGGTAAGTGTCAAGACTTCTGGAGGCCGTTTCCATCGCATCGGCCAATTCCACTGTCTTAGCTAGGTCTAAGTTACCTTGCTCTAGCAGCCGCAGGCGAATATAGGATGAGCCGATTCCCGCCACGAACGCATCTCGGATCAAATCGTTAGTATACTGGTTCGCCGACACTGGCTTGCAATTGCAGGCTCTGGCTCGCTGCTGAAGTTCGCGCAGGTACTGTCCCGTCGTTTCACCGGGCTGCCGCCGTCGAGTGGCTAGTCGGTGCCGAGCATTAATCTCGTTTGGCGGTTTGTTGTACAGTTTCTTAAGTAGTTCGATGGCCCCTTTGTAATCTTGGGAATCGTGGATTGTTGCATACACAGTGTCACTTACCCTTGCGTGGAGGACCCGCAATCTATCGGTGTCGTTTTGAATGGCTGTTGAGGTGTCGATATAATCTTGGAAACACTTCAACCAATGGTCGAAGGTGTTCGATGCTCCAGCTGCACGCGGATCTAAGGTAAGCCGATCGGGTTTTAACATTTGCTCCATGGTTTTTTTTTTCAACCGAAACTTGTTACTAATAAAATTGATGCGCGATTAATTCACTCGGGAGGCTTGATCGTACCCGGGAAATAAAGGCTTTTATTAGTAACAAGAATGGAGCATACTACTTAACAATACAATCCCAGACTAAAGGGTCACCAGGCAGTGCAGTGACCTTTATATTCCTACAGGTAGGCGGAGCCAACCGGAGTGTACCACAGAACAATACCAACAGGTAGAACACCCCAACCCTAACCCCAACAGTAACAACAGTAACATATGTACAAGTACCCATAGTGCTAACCATCTATGGTTCAGTACCCATAGTGCTAACCATCTATGGTTCAGTACCCATAGTGCTAACCATCTATGGTTCAGTACCCATAGTGGTAACCATCTATGGTTCAGTATCCATAGTGCTAACCATCTATGGTTCAGTACCCATAGTGCTAACCATCTATGGCTCACCACAACTGGAAAATAAAGAAAAGATTTGTGTTTGGTTATTTTCATTTAAAGATCTTATTCTCACACCAAGTCTCGCTCAGCCACCACCCTGTGCTCTCTGATCTACATTGGCTCCTGCTCTGACACTGCCTCATATTTATCACAAGTTCTTCTTTGTGCTCAGATCCCTCCATTTCAAGATGGTGCCGGAATGAGGAAACCTCTTGCGAGCTGTTCCCAGCGAACCCTCTAATACATCTTTTAATCTCATTCTAAGCTCCTAAAACTGTACCCGAACTCTTTTAAACTATCCAATAATGTTCTTTTAAAATATCTTACAGATTTGGTGATCCTCCGAACTGCAAAGACTCCTGACCTGTAAGCGACCCGGACCCCGTGGGCCCGAGGCCAGCACAGCAACTCTGGAACCGGGGCCTTCACTCCACCGGCCCCCAACCCCTCTGACCCGGAACGCTTGATCGCGCACACCCAACTGCCGATGCAGAACCACAGCCATGGCAACAAATCCTCTATCCACACACCGACCAAAGAGAAGAACCTCAGTGGAAGCACCTATACCCGTGATACCATAGCCTACTCACACAGTGTCCCAGGCCGACCAGAAGCAGCCACTCATCCAGGAGCGTGGGAAACGCGCAGGCCTGCCGGTGAGATCGAAACAACATGGTCCCAAAACCCCCTTCCCCAGCTGACTCCCGGCACATGTCCAATCTCCGGAAAACAAGCTGGATGAACTTAAAGCCACATTCACTTATCAAAGGGAACTGAGAGATTGCTGTGTGCTCTGTTTCACGGAGACATGGCTCACTCCCACGCTACCCAGACTGTGCCCTACAAACGGAGGGTCTCTCAATCTATCAAGTGGTCCACACGGCAGCCTCAGGAAAGGCGAGTGGAGGTGGGGTCTGCCTTCTAATCAACACCTCTGGGTGCTCAGACGTGACAACACTGGCGAGTTTCTAATCCCTGGACCAAGAGTATCTGACATGAAATGCCGCTCCTACTACCTGCCGTGGGAGTTCACCTCGGTTATCCTGACAGCAGTTTACATCTCACCCCATATGGAGGTGAAGACTGTGCTGGAAGAAATATATACCACCACAAATAGCCTTGAGACAAAACAACTCGTGGCCTTGTTCACCTTGTTCAGGGACTTCAACCAGGCCAAGCTTAAGAATGTCCCAAGATACCATCAACACGTCTCCTGTACGCCTGCTTCCAGCTTACAATCAAAACCGAAACGGGAGAATCTGATATAGAAACTCGTGTAATGTTGGTCTGAGGAATTGGATGATTTCCTACGGGATTGCTTTGAGTCGGTGGACTGGTCAATATTCAAGAACTCAGCGACCAACCTGATTGCATATCCCACAGCAGTGACAGACTTCCTTAGTAAGTTCATAGAAGACTGTGTGCCAAAAAGGCTAATCCGAATGTTTCTCAACCAGAAACCGTGGATGAAGAGGGATATCCACTGCCTTCTGAAGTCCAAGTCTGAGGCATTCAAGTCAGGTGACCCTTACCTATCCAAGAAATCCAGATATGATCTATGGAGAATCATCAAAGATGCGAAGAGACAATATCAGAACAAGCTGGAGTCCCAGGCTAGCCACACAAACACTCAGTGATTATGGCAAGGTCCGCAAGACTTAACAAGCTGCAAGGCGAAGATGAGCAGTGTGACTGGCACCTACGCAGCCCTCTCCGAATAGCTCAATATATGCTAAGCCCGTTTTGAGCAAGAGGTTAGCGAGAGCACGTCTTTACTCCAACAACCTCATCATCGCAGACGTCAGATCAGCCTTCGTCAGAGTCAACCCAGGGAAAGCGACTGGCCCGGATAGGGTGCCCAGAGGAGAACTTAGGTCCCCCACAGGCCAGCTGGTGGGGGTATTCACAGATCTCTTTTACCTCTCCTTACACTGATCTGAGGTCCCTACCTGCTTCAAGAAGACAACCATCATCCCTGTCCCAAAGAAAAGCTAGACAGCGTGCCTTTATGACTACTGCCCAGTGGTTCTGACATCCATCATTATGAAGTGCTTCGAAAGGTTAGTCATGGCACACATCAGCTCTGGTCTCTCAGATTGCCTGGATCCACTACAGTTCGACTATCGCCACAACAGGTCCACAGCAGATGCCACTTTGCTGGCTCCACACTCAAACCTAGAACACCTGGATTTCAAAGATACCAATGCCAGATTGCTAATTATTGACTACAGCTCAGTCTTCAACTCCATTATCCGAACAAAATTCATCTCCAAACTCCATTGCCTCGGGCTAGGCTCCTCCCTCTGCGACTGGATCCTAGACTTTCAAACCGACAGACCACAACCAGTAAGGATAGGCAATGATACCTCTTCCTTGTTTATCCTCAACACCAGAGCTGTGTCCTTAGCCCCATACTATACTCCTTATACACTTATGACTGTGCGACCAAATTCTGCTCCAACTCCATTATCAAGTTTGCTGATGACACCACCTTAGTGGGTCGGATCTCAAATAATGACGAGACGAAGTAAAGGAAGGAGATAGAGAATCTGGTGAAATGGTGCAATGACAATAATCTCTCCCTCAATGTCAATAAAATGAAGGAGACAGTCATCGACTTCAGGATATCATGCCCCTGCCGACAACAAAGGTGGTGAAGGGAAATGTTCGAGAACTTCAAGTTTCTAGGTGTTCAGATCACAAACTTGCTGAAGCTACAGTTAAGAAAACACATCAACACCTCTACTTTCTCAGAAGCTAAGGAAATTCAGCATTTTCACTACGACTCTCACCAATTCTTACAGATGTTCCATGGAAAGCATCCTTTCCGGATCCATCACAGTTTGGTATGGCTACTGTTCTGACCAAGGCTGCAAGAAACTACAAAGAATTGTGAATGTAGCCCAGTCCTTAATGCAAACCAACCTCCCATCCAGTGACAAAATCTACACTTCTTGCTACCTCGGCAAAGCAGCCAGTATAATCAAGGCACCCACGCTTTCCAGGCATACTCTCTTCCACCTTCTTCTGATGGGAAAAAAGATACAGAAGTCTGAAAACACGTATCAAACGACTCAAGAACAACTTCTTCCCTGCTGTCATCAGAATTTTGAATGGTCTTATCACATAGTGAGCTGATCTTTCTCTTCACGCTCCCTGGAATTGCACCATTAAATTCTGCACCCTCCTTTCCGTCTCCCTATGTGCTCTATGAACGGTATGTTTTTGTTTGTATTTCTCGCAAGAAACAATACTTTCCCTATATCCCAATACATGTGACAATAACAAATCAATTCAATTCAATCGACAGTGGAAACACAATCTTTAGGTGGCATTTTCCAGCAGCGCCCGTCCCAAGACTGGAAAATACCACCAAGGTCATCGGACCTGTGCGTGGTTCCCCCCACCCCTCCAACACTTGCTACTATTCCCGTGGAGGGCAGGGTGGGAAATTCCACTCTTTGAATACTTTTAAGGAAGAGGTGGATAGATTCCAGATGAACAAGGGGGTGAAAGGTTATTGGGAGAAGGCAGGGATTAAAGGTACACTCACATGGCAGAATGAAGGAGGTGAGTAGAGAAGCTGACCTGGTAGATTAACTTATCAGAAAAGCAGAGACAAGATAGATTAGAGCTCAGAAGGATTGGATGTTAGGGAGAGGAAGAGGGTGGGAACAATGAGAGATTAAGAGAGAGAGAGAGAGAAATGTGTTTATAGACAGAGATGAGGCAGGAATTATTAAAAATGCCAGAGAGGGATATGAGCGTCGCTGACAGGGCCAGAACTTGTTTCCCATCCCTAATTTCCCTTGAGAATGTAATGGTGAGCAGCTGTCTGCCTGACCTGAACAGATCTGGCATCAGTATCCTTGTGGGATGGTCAGCTGGTTTAATGGGGGAGGGTTTCAATTCATTTGACAGGGGTCTGGCCATGAAGACCTGGGATCCAAAGTTTCACAGAGCTGGAACGGCTCCACTCCTTATCCAAAATTTCACCCGAGCCCCGAATCCAGATGTCCCGCCCCCCAAATCCGGCACCGCTAGCTTCACCAGAGTGGGTGGGGGATATGTGGATAGGACGTATTTTACACATCTGCATTTCACAGAGGCAAAAGAATATTCAAAAGTGCAAGTGGCCACTCTTGGGAGCAATTTTGTCACACACCTTGCTTAAATTCAACTTTTTGGCTCCATGAATTTGAGGAAAATTTCTAATCCTACTGGTATTCTTTGGAGAAATAAGGTGTCCGTTTGGAGGGGTCCAGTTACCTCTGGTTTAGTCAAGGAAAGAACATCCTTGAGATGTCAAAAGAGACAATCGTTCATTGGAGTTACGATACATCAAGCTATTGAGCTCTTTGGTCTTTTCTGACGGCCACCAAACACTGGCAAAAGGATAGAGTATCATATGTGCAAAAATATTACTTAGCTGAAAGAACATGAGTGTATTGACAATGGGAGACTTTAACTACTCCAATAAAGAATCAGACAGTCATTGGGTTAAGGACAGTGAAGAAGAGAAGATTCTGGAATGTTTTCAGGAGAATGTTTTTGATTAGTCTGTTCCAGCCCAAGGACAATGAGGTATTTCAGATTCCAGTTCTGGGCAATGAAAGGTGAAAAGCGAAGAATGAAATTCTGAGAGCATTTTGGGAATAGTGATCATCATATCAGAAGGTTTAGATGGGCGTTAGAGATAGCAAGGATAAAACTAGAATGAAAATATTTATAAGTAGGAGGGATAACTTCAAAAAATTGAAGAGGGATCTGGTTTGGAGTCAAATACTGGCAGATAGAAATGTCATGGAGCAATGGATGGTCTTTAAGGAGGAGGTGATTGAGATCCACTTCAGGAACACTTATTCAAAGGAGAAATAGAGGGCAAAAAATTCAGAGTTTCCTGGATGGTAAAGGAGTTAAAGGAATCAGATAGTCATTGACTTCAGGAAGCGTAGTGGACGACATGCCCCTGTCTACATCAATCGGGATGAAGTGCAAATGGTCGAGAGCTTCAGGTTTCTAGGTGTCCAGGTCACCAACAAGCTGTTCTAATCCCTCCATGCCGATGCTATAGTTAAGAAAGCCCACCAACGCCTTTACTTTCTCAGGAGGCTCAGAAAATCTGACATGTCCGCTACGACTCTCACCAACTTTTACAGATATGCACCATAGAAGGCATCCTTTCCGGATGCATCACAGCTTGGTATGTCTCTGCTTTGTCCAAGACCTCAAGAAACTACAAAGAGTCGGGAATGAAGCCCAGTCCATTATGCAAACCAGCCTCCCATCCAGTGATTCTGACTTCCCTTACCACTGCCTTGGAAAAGCAGCCAGCATAACCAAGGACCCAATGCACCCCAAACAGACTCTCTTCCACCTTCTCCCATCAGGAACAAGATACAGAAGTCTCATGTCATGTACCAGCTGACTCAAGAACAGCTTCTTCTCTACTGCCATCAGACTTTTGAATGGACCTACCTTACATTAAGTTGATCTTTCTCTATATCTCAGCTATGACTGTAACATCACATTCTGCATCCTCTTCCTACCTTCTCTCTGGAATGTATATTTTGATTCTATCGTGCACAAGAAACAAAACTTTTCACTGTATACCAATACATGTGACAATAATAAATCAAATCCAATAAAGAATAGGATGAGGCAAAAGAAGAGGATGTAGGACAGAGGAGAATCAGAATAAATATAAAAGTCAAAAGGGATACATGAAAACATGAAATGAAAACGCAAGATTAGTTTAGTAGCTGAGAATCTGAAAATCCTCATGTGTTTTTTAGGAATATGAGCAATTAAAACATCATCAGACGAGCAGTGAAGCTGATTCGGAACCGTTTCAGGACATCACTGCAGGAGTTCCTCAGGCCCAACCATTTTCAACTGCTTCATCAATGAGCATCTGTCCATCATACGGTCAGAAGTAGGGATGTTCGCTGATGATTGCAGCAGTTTGAGCCTCCTCAGATACTGAAGGAGTCCATGCCCAAATACAAGAGCATGGCAATATCCTGGCTTGGGCTGACAATTGCCATGTGACAGTCACATGACAGAAGTGCCTGGCTATGACCACCTCCAACAAGAGAGAATACAATGTTATTACCATTGCTGAATCCCAACTTTCAATGTTCTTATGGTTACCATTAACCAGAAATTGAACTGGGCTCACCTTATCAACACTGTGGTTACAAGTGCAGGTCAGGTGCTTAGGATGCAGCAGCGAGTGGCTCACCTCCTGACTCTCAAAAACTTGTTCATCTACAAGACACAAGTCAAGAATGTGATGGAATGCTCTCCACTTGCCTGGGCGAGTGCAGCTCCAGCTACTCACAAGAAGGTCAAAATCATCCAAGACAAAGCAGCCCGCCTGATTGGCACCCCTTCCGCAAACATCCATTCCCTCCACCGCCGATGAACAATGGCAGCCATTTGTACCATCTGAATGATACACTACAGGAATTCAGCAAAGCTCCTTAGCCGGCACCTTCCAAACACACGACCACAGCAGCTAGCAGGATGGGGGCAGCAGATTTCTGGGACTATCACTACCTGGAAGTTTATTAAGTCACATAACAGTGAGAATAATGGAGTGAGTTGAGCCACTCTCTCAGGCGTGTTCCACATCGCAATCATCCCACACTCAGTCACTTTATTGGAAAGTTGGGAGTTCATGCTGGTGCTGGGGTGAGGGCTAAACACACCATTGACTTGGCTCTGGTGCTGTTTAGCAAGGCCCCCCAATCTCACAGTGCACTCTCCATCCCCCATGCACATAAGGACCCCAATGTCAACAGCGGCATGTTCCCCAATCTGCTTCTCATCATGGGTCGCCAGCATCCTGGCATCAGGGCCCTCCAAATGTGTCTCTCCATCGTAAGCTCCGATACACCCCTCCGTCATAACCCCGACATTCCCCTCATGTCATAGTACAGTACAGTACAGCACAGAACAGGCCCTTCGGCCCACGATGTTGTGCCGAGCTTTATCTGAAACCAAGATCAAGCTATCCCACTCCCTATCATCCTGGTGTGCTCCATGTGCCTATCCAATAACCGCTTAAATGTTCCTAAAGTGTCTGACTCCACTATCACTGCAGGCAGTCCATTCCACACCCCAACCACTCTCTGCGTAAAGAACCTACCTCTGATATCCTTCCTATATCTCCCACCACGAACCCTATAGTTATGCCCCCTTGTAATAGCTCCATCCACCCGAGGAAATAGTCTTTGAACGTTCACTCTATCTATCCCCTTCATCATTTTATAAACCTCTATTAAGTCTCCCCTCAGCCTCCTCCGCTCCAGTGAGAACAGCCCGAGCTCCCTCAACCTTTCCTCATAAGACCTACCCTCCAAACCAGGCAGCATCCTGATAAATCTCCTCTGCACTGTTTCCAGCGCTTCCACATCGTTCTTATAGTGAGGTGACCAGAACTGCACACAATATTCCAAATGTGGTCTCACCAAGGTCCTGGACAGTTGCAGCATAACCCCACGGCTCTTCATCTCCAACCCCTTGTTCCTAAAAGCCACTTGAGTGGCAACCTTTAGAGATCTGTTGATATGAACCCCAAGATCTCTCTGTTCCTCCACAGTCTTCAGAACCCTACCTTTGACCCTGTAATCCACATTTAAATTAGTCCTACCAAAGTGAATCACCTCACATTTATCAGGGTTAAACTCCATTTGACATTTTTCAGCCCAGCTTTGCATCCTATCTATGTCTCTTTGCAGCCTACAACAGCCCTCCACCTCATCCACTACTCCACCAATCTTGGTGTCATCAGCAAATTTACTGATCCACCCTTCAGCCCCCTCCTCTAAGTCATTAATAAAAATCACAAAGAGCAGAGGACCAAGCACTGATCCCTGCGGCACTCCGGTAGCAACCTGCCTCCAATCCGAAAAATTTCCATCGACCACCACCCTCTGTCTTCGATCAGACAGCCAGTAACCTATCCAATCGGCCAACTTTCCCTCTATCCCACACCTCCTCACTTTCATCATAAGCCGACCATGGGGGACCTTATCAAACGCCTTACTAAAATCCATGTATATGACATCAACTGCCCTACCTTCATCAACACACTTAGTTACCTCCGCAAAAAATTCTATCAAATTTGTGAGGCATGACTTGCCCTTCACAAATCCGTGCTGACTATCCGGGATTAATCCGCATCTTTCTAAATGGTCGTAAATCCCATCCCTAAGGACCTTTTCCATCAATTTACCAACCACCGAAGTAAGACTAACCGGTCTATAATTACCAGGGTCATTTCTATTCCCTTTCTTAAACAGAGGAACAACATTCGCCATTCTCCAGTCTTCTGGCACCATCCCCGTGGACAGCGAAGACCCAAAGATCAAAGCCAAAGGCTCTGCAATCTCATCCCTTGCCTCCCAAAGAATCCTCGGATACATTTCATCAGGCCCAGGGGACTTATCGACCTTCAGTTTATTCAACACTGCCAGGACATCCTCCCTCCGAACATCTATTTCCTCCAGCCTATTAGCCTGTAACACCTTCTCTTCCTCAAAAACGTGGCCCCTCTCCTTGGTGAACACTGAAGAAAAGTATTCATTCATCACCTCGCCTATCTCTACTGACTCCATACACAAGTTCCCACTACTGTCCTTGACCGGCCCTAACCTCACCCTGGTCATTCTTTTATTCCTCACATAAGAGTAAAAAGCCTTGGGGTTTTCCTTGATCCGACCCGCCAAGGACTTCTCGTGTCCCCTCCTAGCTCTCCTAAGCCCCTTTTTCAGCTCATTCCTTGCTAACTTGTAACCCTCAATCGAGCCATCTGAACCTTGTTTCCTCATCCCTACATAAGCTTCCCTCTTCCTTTTCACAAGACATTCCACCTCTTTCGTGAACCATGGTTCCCTCACTCGGCCATTTCCTCCCTGCCTGACAGGGACATACCTATCAAGGACATCCAGTATTTGTTCCTTGAAAAAGTTCCACTTTTCATTTCATCTCATTTCATGTCATAACCCCCAACGCACCCCTCCATCATAACCCCAGCAATACCCCACGTTATAACACTCGATAATCCCCTCCATCATAGTCCCGCCATTCCCCCCATGTCGTAACACTCAACATTCCCCCCAACATAGCCTTGCCGTTTGCCCCAGGTCAAAACCCTCGACATGCCCTTCCATCATCACCCCTGACATTATCCATCCCTGCTTGACCCCACTGCATACCCCACCCAACATTCCCTCTTGACATAGCCATCATAGCCACCACTCAGGCCCCACCCCCTTGGCACCACTTCTGGCACACTGCCTGGTGGCTACTGTTCGTGTGCCTGGTGGGCCCCACCACGTGGGCACTGCCCGATGATTCAATTGACCCAATAAGAAGCTTTTATCAAAACAAACTTTTTTTAAGAATACAATTAGGATATAACAAAATGAATTAGCATAACTTTGACCATCATAATCAAAATACTTAAACATGACAAAATATAATTCTGAACAACTCGCAATCTCTATAGTTCCAATGTAAACCAATATCTCCATAAACATACAACCTTCTTCAGAATTAGTTAGCACAACAACAAGCATGCTCACATGGTGCTGGATTTCCAACCTTTAACACTTCTGGACAGGGATCCAGGTAAAGGTTGCAGAGAAGGATATAACCTCAAACAGCAAGGCTCAGAGAAAGAAACACTCTCCTTTATGAGAAGCTCAGAGAAAGAGATTTATCTCCTGGCAGATTCCAGTCTCCAACTTCAGAGAGGGGATAAGAGAAGCACTGCTCTCTCAGCTCCAAGCAGCATCTAAACAGCAACTAAACTTGAATTATCTGTATAAGCCTAGCTCCACCCAGTCATGTGACTCTACCTGCCAATCAACCTATCCGGTCCGACTCTGCGAAACCCCAGTGGAAATCTCAGAAATAACAACCCTGCATTAGTTCAGATTAAAACAAGTATTGCAGCAGTTAAGATCAATTATGCCCCTGCAATAACAATAGCACCGAAAATAACTAAAACATATGCTAAACAAGAAACATGACGAAAAATCATTTCTTAAAGGCACAGTATCATCACACTTACCGGGAGATGCCCAATATTGTCTGAAGCAGAGCAGGTGAAACATATTCAACCATTTTTCTTGCCTTCTATAAGCTGTCTGTGCCTCGCTAATTGTAAAGGAATTTGCTGAGAACAGAAATCTGCTTCACATGGAGCTTTGTATTTTCAGTTAGTTTGCTGTTTGTCCAAACTCGAATTCACAACTTTGACATGACAGCTGTGGCCTTAGTCATCCTGGTGCTGAATTCCTTTGCAAGAGAGAGAAATCATGGGCCCCGGAACTTTCTCCTGTTCCCAGGCCCCGTGTTCCTTCCCTCCTTCTCCCAGCGCCCCCACACTCCACATGAAACCTCCCCCTCAGTCTTACATGATACTTTCCCCATTCTATACTCAGCAATATTCATCAAACAATCACAGAGAGGTCCTATTAAAAGATGGCACCCATTGCTGGCATTTGATTAGAAATAGCAACCAAAGAATGCAGCACTAGTATTGAAGGGCAGCAATGATATAATGCAATGTTAGCTGGTGTGCACTCGATAGGTGACCTCAGTGTGACTATTAACCAAACCAGACAGTAAAAATGTACTTTAACAGCATTGTGAATATTGACACGGGAATATTCAATTGGTTATTTATAAAATTGTGCAAATAAAACATTGATCTTTGTGACTACCTTAGCCCTTACCAATACATTCTGCACATTGAACCATGTGGACAAGGTAACAGTGCATTGATATTTGGAAATGTTGGAATATTTGCATTAGATAAACTGCACAAGACCTTTTCCATTCTATAGGAATAGAAGAATTTGTCCTGCCTGGGTGTATGATATGATGCAATATTATTTCATACAAATGGTATGGTTACATTTTATTTTGCCAGTATTCTCACAGGGTCAAAAGTTCAAATAAATCCTGAACAGAAAAGTGCAATGGCTGAACAACACAGTTCTTCACTGTCAGTTAAAAACATTGGAGCCCTCAGGTGTATCTGTGCAACACAACATTTAAGAGGTCAGATGTCAAAGACTGAATGGTTCACAAATGTGTCGTTGTCTTGTTAATCACCAAGCCTGGAGACTACGCTGACTGCTGCTTCTCATTACAGTAAATATTCAACACTTACAATACAATACAACTTTGCCATGACATTTCAGTACCTCAAAAAGTAAATTAAAAGCACCAAGACGGAGAGGGATAATCGAGAAGTGGACAAATGGACAAGGTTGAAGTCAATGGGAAAGTCTCTTGAGAATCATGTGCAGTGTGAAACAGGTTACTGATTCACTATGAGGCTATTACACACTCCTGTCCTGGCAATTTCACCCCACAAATCCCGCTCACAGTAAACTTTCATTAATATCACAATAAACAGAATTCCAGCCATGATTCCACATTCTAATCGCAAGATTATTATGACAAACTTATGACAGGATGACAAACACTATCTCACTCTGTTCATTTCAGCCATCCCAGAAAGACATACACACACTCATATTGTTTAACAGGAGGAGGCCACTCAGCCCTCGATCTGCTCTTGCCATTTGATGACATTCCCTCCATTATATCAGTGAGTACATCTACAAAGTATTTAATTGGCTGTAAAGTGATTTGGAAAATTGTGAAAGACAAATCAGGGTTCGTCTTTATTTCATTAAAGCTCCATGCAGCAAGCAGTGACTGTAATGCAGGTGAAATTGAAGGCCCAATGCTGATTCTCAAAAGATAATTGATGACAGAACAATAAACAGATGTTGGGAAAGTTGCTACAAAGAAATCACTACATTCGCACAATTCAACTTGTAGCTAACGTCCCTCACACCCTCCCGAAACCTCCCCTCAATCCCCACTCCATCATCCATTCAACCCCACACCTCTCCCAGACAGCACTCAAACCTCCCCGCAAAACCCCCACGTGCCCAACCCCTCAGCCCAACCTCCCCCCATCCCCAACCTCCCCTCAACCAGCACTCAAAACTCCCCTCACAACCTCCCTCCGTCCTTTCCCAAAGGCTCCCTCAAACAGCCCTCCAGTCTCCCCGTGTTATGCTGTATATTCAGCATTTAGTATTTTGACATGGTTAGGGTTATGGTTATGGGCAGAATTTTCCCAAAGATTTCCCCACTGCCATAACGGTGAGAACACAGGGGTTTTGTGCGCTGGCCTCTCAGGCACCCTCCACATCGTAATCTTTCCAACAGTGCAATGAAAGAGCCTCCACATACATCACGCCATTCTGGAGGCTCCACCAACATGACTCACCCAATACGGCTGCAGCTGTGCCCCATTAACAAGGAGGAGCTGCATTTAAACACTAACGATGCCACACAGTCAGTCATGCCAGGAAGATGGCACCACACAGAGCTGTGCCATGATTCACGGAGGGAGATCTGGGAGGGCACAGGATGCCTTAGAGGAGAAGAGGGCCATCTACTTCCCCAGAGATGGTCGAAGGTAGGGGCCGGGCCAGCAATGCAGACTGGGCAGAGGTGGCAGCAGCAGTCACTGCTCGCGTACTGGCACAGTGGACCAGTGCTCAATGCTGGAATAAAATGAATGGCCTCATTCGGACAGCAAGGGTGATTGAACATCCCATCCTGGCATCAGCCCCATCCATTACACCTGGAATGTCCACGCCACTCCTCTCCCTGATACCCCACGGCCTTCCAGCACCCGAGCACCCCTAGCACCTGCCTCCAACTCCTCTGGCACCCCATCACAAACCCTGCTTGCTGAGGCATAGTACTGACATATACCACTCAATTGCCCCGTTCCTGACACTCCTGACATCTGGTGCACTTCCAGCCATCAGGCTTTCACTCCCCTTGTCTGAACCCACAGGAGCAGATGGCCCATAAAGGGAGGGAGTGGGAGGAGGCGCGCATTGGGGGTCTGTGAGCTGCGGCTCCTGACTGCCTTCGAGGAGCGTGCCATGGTGTTGTCAGGGGAGGCCGAGGAGAGAGCCATGACCCACAGCCAGGGTGGCGTTTGCCACAGAAGTGAGGACCACAAAACCTTCATCCATACGACCTTTTTCAAGTCAGATAATTGTCCCTCCCATGCACTGAACCTTGTGTCTTATTTAGCAGGAGACGACCCCGATGAGGCCCACCGCCTGGAGCATAATAAGGTGACAGATTCCCTGTTCACCCGTGCAGCCAATTCATTACTTTGATGTGGACTGAGCCCAACAACAAGCTCCTGCACCCATGCAAGTCCCCCACCCCTCCCCGCACCATGGCAGCTGCTGAGACCCCCCTGCAGCCCGGGGGTTGATGCTCAGTGGTTCTCACCTCCTCGCTCTCCTTCACTCCTGCTGTGTCTGAGCTACACTTTTAAAGAGCAATATTGATTGGCACCGCTGTGACATCACTCCGGAGAGGTGGGAGGCATTCGGGAGTGGGAAACTATTGTGTGCCGAACTCGTGAATGATATTGAAATCCAGTCAATTTCAAGCTCATAAGCTTTGCGCTCTTGCTGGGTGCGATGTGGTTTGCTCCATGAAAAAGGGGTTGAGAAAATAGCAAGGCCTTTGGCACCAGGCGCTAATTGGATTTTTAGCTTCACATACTGTTTCCCCAGCTCACCGCACTGATTGCTGGGCACGCAAAGTGGTAAAATCCCACACATCAATTTAATTTAATCTGCACTAGTTGGGATGCAGAGTCCAAGAGATTCGATAAACACACAGACATTTACACAAAATTGTTGTTAGAGTTTGAAGCACCCAACACGACAGTGAATGTATGAAAGATTTTCAAAGGGGAAAAGCTATGGGGAAAGTAGAGGAAATGGGTGTGAGTGGATCATTCTTTCAACAGCCAGAGCAGGTATGAGAGGTTGAATGGTCTCTTTTCTGTCGCCAGTTCCATGATGTTTCTATTCCAGTGCTTCTGCTGGTGTTTATCAAGTGTAAATAAAACAATTCTGTTTTTCTTTAACTAATCGAGGTTTCATGCATGTCTAATCATGTTTACCCCAATTACTGGAATGAATAACAATGTATATATCAGCCTCATGGTCTCAGTGGGTGTCACTGACCTGTATTAATAAAGGGTTCCACTGAGTGAGTGAGCTCAGAGAGTCAATGAAAACTAAAGGACAATAGAGTTCATCACAGGACATGCATCTTTTGGATCTATTATATCTGCTCTTTGATGTTGAACCCATTTTCTATCGCATCCTTGCAGTGGTTGGAGTTCTGTGTGAGTTATTATAAACATTGCTGGTTTGGCTGCTCTGACAGTGGAACTTGTTGGTGTTGGGCTTGTTACACAGTCGTATGTTTGAAGTTATTATTTCCAATCATGTTGATCATTATTTTATTGCAGGTAATGTTTTATTTCAGGAGTTGAATCCTAACTAACCATGTGTTTATTGATGTTCATGATCTGTTTGATTTGACCGGGTTTCAGTGAGGGTCCATTGTGTTTTTCATCTCTCCCTCTGTCTCTCTCTCTATATATACACCTATATTAGTGGATGCAGTTTCCTGAAATGATTGGACAAGTGGTAAGCTGTCCTCCCAATGTCTTTGAATTGTTTGCTATGTCTTGCCAAAGAATTTTGGTTCAGAAAGAACGTGCATTTATATAATGTCTTTCACAAATTTAGTTCATCCTAAAGCTCTTTGCATGCGATAAAGTACCTTTGAAATGTAACCACTGTTGTGACGTCTCCATCTAGTCTATCGTGCCCTGACATTCCCCCTGTCGTAGCCCTGAATTCACTGGGTGGCACGGTGGCACAGTGGTTAGCATTGCTGCCTCACAGTGCCAGGGACCTGGGTTCAATTCCCAACTAGGGTTACTGTCTGTGTGGAGCATGCACATTCTCCCCGTGTCTGGGTTTCTTCCCACAGTCCAACGTTGTGTGGGTTAGGTTGATTGGCCATGATAAATTGCCCCTTAGTGTCAGGGAGATGAGCAATTTAAATATGTGGGGTGATGGGGATAGGTCCTGGGTGGGATTGTGGTCAGTGCAGACTCGATGGGCCCAATGGCCTCCTTCTGCACTGTAGCGATTCTATGATTCTATGAAAACAACCACGATAATGTATCACCCTGAACAAATGTACCTAATGTGTTCCAATCAAACTAACCCCGAAGACAAACGACCCATTTCCCAGGTGTAATGCAGCAAAGACTCATGCTCACGTGATACTGGACCTGAGATCTTCAGATGAAGTCTGCAGTTCTCTTGATAGACTCAGAACAGCTTGAAGTCAGAACTGCTTCCCTGACCAGGGAGACTCTCTGGTCAAGCCACCAAAAGCAGAATTTCTACTTCAGAAAAGCTTTCAGCTAAACAGTAGAATTTCCCAAAACCAGGGAGAGAGAGAGAGAACGAGAGAGGCTGCTTTCAGTCGGATGTCCACTCCCTTCTAAACTATAACCCAAACTGAAGCTCCAAACTGAAAATGAAAAAAAACTCCCATCACCTGACCTGCCAACCAGCTTTTCCCCTAAAAATGCAGAGTCATAAACATCCCAGTAAAAAATAAACAAACCCCGGTTTAATTCACAGTAAAATGACATCTCCAATCAAACCGGTGCCATAATTACATCAGCTCAGGCTGAGCTGTGAAACACTGACTGTGGGAGCTGCAGAGATCATGATTTTAAAAAAACATATCTGAAAGGTACACTCACATCATAGTAGTTCTCTCCCAGCATGCCTTCTACAGCTCACCTTGTCTCTGAGAGCCACCTCCTCCTCCACTCAAACCACAATTCCCAGCCTCAATTGTATGTGTGCTGCCACTGAGAGCCAGCTAACAAATACAAGGAGAATCTCAGTGTTGTGTCGCTGTTTTGTTGGAGTTGATTGTGAGGGTGTGTTCTGTGGTGAACAGAATGTAAATTATTTGCTGCACCATTTTCCACCTTCCCGGAATGCTCGGAAAAAATTGGCAAGTAATGAGCTGTGACTCCGTTATTGGATTCATGAGTTATCCACGTGCTCACTATTACAGCCCAAATTCAGAGCTCCTGTAGGTTATTCAACTGATTCAACAGTGAACCAGATCCAATCTCCAATCCAAGGAGCTGAAACTAAATACGGAAACCCCGCTGGTCTCACCCGTGAGTCTGTGTCGATGAATTTAACCTGATCTCAGCTACTATATTTCTGCACTAAAGACATTCTCCTTGTTCAATGAGAAACTTATCTGCTGACCCATTGAGTAACAGGCTCTTTGTTTCATGTGAGGTTGCATATTCTGGACGAGTCGTCCAGAAACCTAAGGTAATGTTCTGGGTACCCGGGTTCAATTCTCACCATTGCAGATGGTGATATTTGAATTCAACAACAATCTGGAATTAAAGGTCTGTTGTTGACCACAAAATCATGGTTGATTGGTGGATAAAACCTGTCTGGTTCACTGTTGTCTTCAGGGAAGGAAATCTGTCATCCTCCCCTTTTCTGGCCTGCATATGACTCCAGAGCCACAGAAATGTGGTTGACTCTCAAATACACTCAGTTTTGGGCAATAAATGCTGACCCAGCCAGCGACACCCACATCTCATGTACGGATAAAAAGAAAAGTTGTAAAAATGTAAATTCGAACATTTTCTCTATTTGCTTTTCATATCTTTGTTGCTTCTCACTGGACAACTTTGTTTTACCATCTGTTTTAAACTTACAGCTAACTTCGTCGCAATTGTGACTCTATCTCGAGGGAGGTGCGGTCTTTCCAGAGGTGTCACTCGGTACCTGGTGGCAATGGCTGTCGCCGATCTGCTGGTTGTCATTATTCAGGTCATTTTGGAGAAAATTGGGCGCTTCAATCTGTACTTTCAACTCAGTTCCGAACTAAATTTCTGTGGTTTCAGGGACGGCCTCACTTCCGCAGTTGTTAGCAGCTCTGTCTGGCTCACAGTCGCCTTCACCTTTGACCGAATGGTGGCCATTTGCTTCCAGAAACTGAAGATGAAATACTGCACTGAGAAAACAGCAGCCATCGTTATCACAACGGTGAGTTTACTGTGTTTACTAACCAAAATCCCAATAGTTTTTAAGTATGAACCCTATTACTGCAGGGTATCATACAGGTTCAGTACTTTTCTTACATGGAAAATCTTTGGCTGGGTGGACAGCATTTTAACTCCAGTGCTCCCCTTCGTGCTGCTACTGCTGCTCAATACTCTCACTGTCAGGCACATCCTGCTGGCCAGTGCAGTCCGCAGGAAACTGAGGGGACAGCGAAACGGGGGGGAGCAGAACGATCCAGAAATGAGGAATCGAAGAAGATCCATCATTTTACTCTTCACCATATCGGGCAGTTTTATCCTGTTATGGATAACACGTGTCATATTTCTATCGACTCAGCGGATTATTGGGATGTTTAATATTTGGACAACTGATGGTCTTGTAACAGATATGGTGGGATCAATGCTTCAGTTATCCAGTTCCTGCACCAACACATTTATTTACGCAGTCACACAGAGGAAGTTCAGAGAGGAGGTGATGAATGCTGTGAAATATCCCTTTACTGTCATCCGGAATTTCATGAAATGACGGGAAGAAAGCTGGAAAATTTAAAGAAAGAGTTAGTCACAAAGATATTGTTCCTATCCAGCTCAACCCCTGTTGAATAAACATATCCAAAGGGCTTTGAAAATGAGAATCAGAATCACTGAAACCCCACACATTTAGCCCGCTAATCCTTCTAATCTTCACATCCTGAGACACTTAGAGGCAATTCAGCATGACCAATCCATCTAAGCTGCCTTTGGTCTGTGGGAGGACAGTGGGCCACCTGGAGGAAACCCACACAGATACATGGAAATTGTGCAAACTCCGCACGGACAGTCACCCAAGGCTGAAACCAAACCTGCGTCCCTGCTGCTATGAGGCAGCAATGCTAACCACTGTGCCAATGTGCCACCAGTTTAATTGGTTATACTGAATGCATTCAGACAACTCAAAGGCAAAGATTCAGATGACACAGTTTGCACTTCTCACCACAGAGAATAAATACTGTGAGTTTGAAAGGAATTGAAACAACTGATTCAGTGAGAAGCAGAAAAATCGAAGAAGCTGCGTCGAGATGATGATTACAGTTGTTGAGAACTGACAATAAAAATAGTCTGAAAACTGCCTTTTCGGGGAAAGTGAAAGCTTTGTGAGGAATTTAGAATGTCGATCATTTGAAAACTCCTGGAAAGCAGGAACATGGAGACAATTGCTGAATCATCAACCTGGGGAGAACAAACAGCATTGGGAAAGGGGACTTTGAACCATCTCTCTTGTACGAGATTCAGAAAATGGAGTGTGAGCAAACATCCTGAAACAAGTTGTACAGCCCATCCAGTGCATTCAGTGATCAATAGTCATCATCCCATGTGTCTCTGCTGTTCCCATATCTCTTTCTCTCCATTCCTCCAGCCAACAATCAGACATATTGCTCGACGTTCTACATGGTATATTCCTCTGGCAATTTGGAATGGACAGAGAGCTGACTGCAAGACAGGAAACTGGGAGTTGGGGTAAAGCGTAGCCATTCAGATTGGCAGGAAGTGGAAAGCGGCTCCCACAAGAACAATGCTGGAACATTGTTGTTCCCTATTCATATTAACAACATGAACAATATTCACAATGACAACCAAACTGGGGGACAGTGAAATGTGGATGAAACCAACAACAGAATTTTCACATTTGTAGATGACACAACATTGAGGAGCATTGTCGATACTGAGGGGGGACTGCCACACATGAGGAGAAAACATTAATAAACTTCCGGAAGAGGCATTTCAAATTAATTTCATGATTGATGATGGAGGCATTACATAGAAATATAGAAACATGGAAACTAGAAGCTGGAATAGGCCATTTGGCCCTTCGAACCTGCTCCGCCATTTATCTTGAACATGGCTGATTATCAAATTCAATATCCTGATTCCCCCTTCCTCCCATATCCCCTCATCCCTTTAGCCCCAAGAGTTGTATCTAATTTCTTGAAATCAGACAGCATTTTGGCCATTTTAGTCATGAATTCAATGCATTCACCACCCTCTGGGTGAAGAAGTTTCTCCTCACCTCAGTTCGAAAAGGTTTACCCCTTATCTTCAAACTACAGCCCCTAGTTCTGGACTCCCCCACGATTGGGAACATTCTTTCTCATTCTACTCTGTCAAAACATGCTGAAAACAATTCCTTCTCACTCCTCTAAATGCGAATGAATATAATCCTAACCAACTTAACCTCTCCTCATATGACAGATCTGCCATCCCAGAAATCAGCCTGGTAAATCTTCGCTGTACTCCCTCGATAGCAAGGACATCCTTCCTCAGATAAGGACACCAAAACTGCACACAAATTCCAACTATGCCCTCAACAATGCCCTATACAGTTGCAGAAAATCATCGCTATCTCTGCACTCAAATCCTCCCACTATGAAGGCCAACATATCATTTGCTTTCTTTACTGCCTGCTGTACCTGCGAGCTTACTTTCAGCGACTAATGCACAAGGACTCCAATGTCTCGTTGAGTATCCAGCTCTCTCAATTTACATCCATTCATTTAATAATCTATCTTTCTATGATTGCTCCCAAAGTGGATAATTCACATTTATCCGCATTATACTGCGTCTGCCATGCAGATGCCCACACACTCAGCCTGCCCACATCACGCTGAAGCATCTCTGCATCCTCCTCACAGCTCACCCTCCCACCCCACTTTGTATCATCTGCAAATTTGGAGATAATACATTTAGCTTCTTCTTCCAAATCATTGATATATAATATGAACAGCTGGGGTCCTAACACAGATCCCTGCGAACCCCCCTAGTCACTGACTGCCCATCAGAAAAGGACCCATTTATGCCAACTCTTTGCTTCCTATCTGCTAACCAGCTTTCTTTCCATCTCAAGACATTACCTGCAATGGCTTGTGCTTCAACTTTACATAGTAGTCTGTTATGTGAGACTTTGTCAAAAGCCTTCTGAAAGTCTCAATAAACCACATTCACTGGCTTTCCTTGGTCAACTCTACAAGTCACATCTTCATAAAATTCCAATAGATTCATCAAGCATGATTTCCCTTTTGTAAATACATGCTGACTTTGTCTGATTATACCACTGCCTTCCAAAGGCTGAGTTATGAAATCCTTGATCAGAGACTTTATCAACTTCCCTCGGACCCACGTTAGGCTCACAGGTCTATAGTTCCCTGCTTTCTCTCCATCTCATTTTTTGAATAACGGGCTGACATTAACTACCGTCCAAACTGTAGGAACTATTCCAGAGTCCAAAGAAATTTGGAAAATATTCACCAATGGATCTATTATTTCCAGAGTCAGTTCCTTAAGTACTCTGGGATGGAGATTATTAAGACCCGGAGATTTATCCACCTTCAGTCCCATCAATTTCTACAAAACCATTTGTTTATTAATGCTGATTTCCTTCAGCTCCTCACTAGAACATGTTTCTCTCAGTACTTCTGGCACATTATTCATGTCTTCCTTTGTGAAGACTGAAGCAAAGCACAAGTTTAATTCCTCAGCCATTTCTTTATTCCCCGTTATGAATTTGCCCATTTCTGACTGTAAAGTGTCTATATTCATTTTTGTCAATCTTTTTCCCTTTAGATACCTATAGAAACATTGACAGTCAGTTATTATGTTCCCTGCCATCTTTCCTTCATACTCCATTTTTGCCTTCTTTATCGATCCCTTGGTCCTCCTTTGCTGAATTTTAAACTGCTCCCAATCCTGAGGTCTATTGCTTTACAATGTGCTCAGAATCATTAGATCAGATAAAAGATGGAAAATAAGAATCTAAATGAGGCAGAGATGCAAAGAGATCTCAGATTTTTGGTGAGCAAAGTGTTAAGTCTGTTACAGGAGTAAACCAATCATTCGGTTTTAATTCTCGAGAATTGGAAATAAATATTAGAGAATTGCAGTTAAACCTGTACAAAGCATGCTCAGACCGCACGTGGAGCTCTGTGTATGGTTCTGGTCACCACATTATCAAAAGGATATAGAAGCACCAAGGAGGATTCAGGAATGATTGACAAGGATGATAAGGATTCTACTTCTCAACAAATGATAAACAGGTTGGGTGTTGGGCTCTAATTGGTCACGGGTGTTTTCACTATTCTAAGCCAGGCTCCTGATGCTGCCGCTCTGTCTCTCCATTGGGAGAGATTCTCACTGCTCAGCCAGGAAGAAACCTCAGGAACTGGGCAGGAAATGTTCACAAAAATACATTTAAAAAGTGGGACCTTTCCTGCCCGTGTCCCCATCTGTGGGATCCTCAGTCTCTGGTTGTGATATCCCCCCTGGACTATCACATGGTGGCCATCTCCAATTAACTGATGGCTTCTCACAGGATGCAGAGTTGCCCCACCATTGAAAAAATGCCAAAAACCCAATGATCCGACCCCAATTTGGGACAGTATCTAGATACAAGTATTAATTCCAAAGACGCGCATTCTTCTGTGTTTAAATGTATCTCCTGCTCTTGTCCAATTCTCTTCCAATTAATCTTACACCTATGTCCAATTATCCTCTACAGCCTGTTTCTGTCTGTCCTGTCCCTTCATTTCATAATTTAAAATTGTGTCCAATCACCTTGGTAAGAAAGCAATTGTCCAAGGCTCTCTTCTTATCTGTCTTTCTTCACACTGTTAATATTCATGTCACTCTGCTACATTTTGCTGTAATTTGTAATAAACTTAAAAACTGACCAAATTTGATGTACCAGCATGCTTAGTGGTCTCGGGGAGATGGGGGATGGCCGCGGATGGGGGTATTGGGGCTGGCCCGAGGAGGTTTAGGAGGTAGATGTTCGGGGGATTTGGGGCTCTGCAAGGACATCGATGGGGGGTTGCAAGGAAGGCCAGTGATCGGGCTGGCTCGCAATCAGGAGGCCGGCAATGTGGGGCCATTGCGCATGCACCGATCTCTGGACTGGCAGATTGGCGCATGTGCAGTGGCCCGCTCAGCGCTATGCTGCCAACTTCTCCAGTGGGAATAGACCCCGCACCCAGATTCTCAGAGGGAATCCCACTCGACCATTCTGTGAAGTTCAGAGTGTTGGAGATTCAATCTGAAAATCACACTAAAAATAATCAGTGAAATTAAATCCCGTTTTCATGTGAATTGGGGAAAATCCCGGCTGGGATGTATGAAAGGAGTTGTGGAACTCATCATGGGAGCAGCACAGGATGGGTGAAGGGAAGAGGAGATAAAGGCCTGGTTAATCAAAGACAGAAGGAATGAACAAAGGCACTAATATCTCCTGGAGGGTGGGTAATATGAGGAGCTCACTTTGAATATCTTTAAATGGTATTTGGAGCTGGAATCAAGGCCAAAATGGTCAGTCACAAATTAAACATCAATGTTGAATCACTGCCGAACTGACCACTTGCTCTTGTTCGTACATATGTGGCTTTTGATCCAGTCACTCGAACTTAAAATCAATTGAAACTCTTTGGGCCACAACCACCTGGCTCCTGAGTGTGGGATATTGGGGGGTTCCTGTTTCAAGCATGTGAGTCGTTACGGAATGTCACTCCACCACTGATTCCCACGCTGAGGAAGTTAAGGGCCCTTGTGTCCAATTCTTTCTTCCAGATGTCTGAATTCAGTAAACTGTTCGACAAGACAAGACCTTACAATGCCATGAAACATATTGGGCAATCTGTGTTGGATCCTCTGAATCGCAGCAACATCTTCTTGTAATGGGAAATCAAAATCCACAAATATTTCTCTAACTGTGGGCTTATGGAGGTTTTATCTAAATTCACCATTACGTCTTGACTTTAATATTCGATACATACTGCCGTAAAAGTCAGTATCTCATTGGCTCTTTATCTTGATCCACTTGAGGAGCTGTTGGGAGCCAAAATCCCCAAACCTTTCAGCTTTTTGATATCATCCAGCTTTCCCCCATTCCAAATATGTTTTCAATGAAATGTAAAACCTCACACTTACTGACATTAAATTCCATTGTTACTCATTGACCCATTTATCTCAGCCACGTTGCTTTGAGCTTCAGAATTCATGACGATGCTTCCTATTTTAATATTGTCTGCAAATGTCTACACCACTGTTTCGAGCCTTGTATCCAGATTATTGTGTAAAGTTAACAGGGTTGAGTCCAGAGCAAAACCCTCTGGATCTCCACTGCCTCATTCCAAGCACTCGGAGAAACTCCCATTGCTTCTTCCCATCTAAACAGTTTGCTTCCCTCCCCCTGATTTCATTTTCTCCAGTTGAAGCCTGTGTGGTATCTTTGGCCGCGATTCTCCCTAAAAAGTTTGAAGTGTTGGATTCGCGGCAAAGCTGTTTCTTTCAGTGCAACTTCAGACAAGAATCTCTCACACTATAATGCAGAGATCACAATTTGAACTATCTTTTGAAGCTCGGGGGGTGAGGCCTATTCACACCGGAGGCTGACAGTTCCGGTCCTCTGTTCATGCGCAGTGGCCCCGAACTGTTAGCCTGCATTTTGCTGTCCAATGTAGAAAGATAGAAGAGAAAAGGGCCACGATAAATGTGGCAGACTCTGCTAGGGATTTTGTTTAATCAACTTAGATGTAGAATTCACTTTAAATCAAAAGGGAGCAAGTTTGTTAGTAATTGTAATGAGGTGTTTTAAATGCTTTGTAGTTTTAAAGGTACATGTAATACCGTTAATTAGTCCATACATATAAATATATCTTCTATACATTTTTAGAAGTTAAACAAATAAACTTTGATGGACAGTTGCATCACAGTGGATACTAAACATATGTTAGATACATTCCTTTAAAGCACCCAGTTATTGGAATCACAAGGCCATAAAGGACACTATTTGCTTTACCAGACACTTGATCGAAAACAACTGATACAAGAGTGAATTTTAATGAAGCTGCCTTCGCAGTTTCTAATCTTAACAGTCAGAAAGACATTAATGTCTTAGCGAACAAAAAAGTTATGGTAAGGGACTTAGTGGGAACTGACAAGAATTAATGGTATTATGATGATACCCCTCAAAATTGTAGTTGTGATAAAAAGCTCAGTCATTGAATTGATAAGCAATATATACACGTGTTTCATTATGATGGCTCTAAACAAACTTATCAAGGCTATAATTGGGAAATATCCTGAAGGCAAGTTGAGTTGACCACATTCCTTCGAGATTCACTGACCTCACTGACAAGGCCATTAAATACTCCTAGCTTTTGTAGGCCCCATTTATCAATTAAGAGGTGCCCATGTGAGACTGTTTGAATGAAGATGCTTTGTGAGGCTGCTATCAAAATAGAGACATGATGTCTGACTAATAGACTAGAGGACCAGCTTATGGATGATATATTGGAGTATCACACGAGTTATCATGATCTCATAGATCAGGGTGGTTCAGTATTTTTTCTATTGAATCAATATTCAAAGGGTGCCCATTCCTAGAGGTCACTATCCCCCGCTGCCCGTCGCCTTGGGGGCCCTGATTGCCCTCGTTCACTCCAGGGGGATTGTCCCATTATTTCCCTGAAAATGAGGAGCGAGTGCAAACCCCGCTGGAGTGAAATAGTGGCGGTGTGGGAGACGCGAGCGGGCCGGGAGAATTCAGTCCCAGGCCCGCTGTTATTTTAAAGGCTATTTAAATATTAGCCCCTCCTCCCAGCCAATTTCCAGCATTGCGCAGACGCCACTGGAAATCTGGGCTTGGGAGGTGCAATTGCGGCGCGAACGCTCGCTAGAATCCTGCGAATTGGCCAACATGCGAATCTCCTAATCTGCCGCATTAACAAATTAGCGCAGTGGCGTGGGAGAATCACCCCCTTACTCAAACTTTCTGAAGATCCATGTACACACCGTCCACTGTATTTCCCCACACACCACATGTGTCGCCTCATGAACAAATTCCAGTCAGTGTCAGGTGTAGAGTTCACATTTTGGGCCCTGTATTCCTCTGCCTTGCTTACTTCATAACCATGAAGATTTCTTTACCCTGGTGTTGCATCCACTTCACACAAACTAATCGTCACAAATACCTCACAACATAACGTGTTACATCATGCACGGAGCCTCTGCTTATTTCACAATTACACATTGTATCGCATAATTACAAGAACTTAACCAAAACAAAATCACCCAATGTAACAACATTATCACCATCTGCACATGATAGCATTGTCATAACTCAAGTCCTGTGTTTCATTTTCTCCTAGTTTCCAGTTTTTTTAACACAGAAAATAATATTTTATTTAAACCAACAGTCATGTTGTCTCTTTTGCTCTTTGTAGGCAGAGTTCCACTCACAAACCCAATTTCCAAATTCATATGTGATAAATTCTGAATTCAGTTTAACAATGACGCATAACATCCGATTAGTGGCAAAAAGCCCCGGGCTGCCAAATATAGAAGTATTTTTGCCCTCTTACATCAAAACATAAGAACTGGGAGCAGGAGTCGGCCTTCTGGCCCCTTGAGCCTGCTCCACCATTCAATAAGATCATGGCTGATCGTTTTGTGGACTCACCTCCACTTACCCGCCCGCTCACCATAACCCTTCATTCTTTCACTGTTCAAAAATGTATCTATCCTTGCCTTAAAAACATTCAATGGGGTAGCCTCAACTGCTTCATTGGGCAGGGAATTCCACAGATTCACAACCCTTTGGGTGAAGAAGTTCCTCCTCAACTCAGTCCTAAATCTGCTTCCCCTTATTTTGAGGCGATGCCCCCTAGTTCTAATTTCACCTGCCAGTGGAAACAATTTCCCTGCTTCTAACTTATCTATTCCCTTCTTAATCTTATATATTTCTATAAGATCTCCCTTCATTCTTCTGAATTCCAATGAGTATAGCCCCTTTCTACGCAGTCTCCTCATAAGCCAATCCTCTCAACTCTGGAATCAACCTAGTGAGTCCCCTCTGCACCCCCTCCAGTGCCAGTATATCATTTCTCAAGTAAGGAGACCAAAACTGTACAGAGTACTCCAGGTGTGGCCTTACCAGCACCTTATACAGCTGCAACGTAACCTCGCTGTGTTTAAACTCCAATCCTCTCGCAATGAAGGACAAAATTCCATTTGCCTTCTTAATTACCTGTTGCACCTGCAAACCAACTCCCTGCGATTCTTGCAGAAGGACACCCAGGTCCCTCTGCACAGCAGCATGCTGCATACCTTTGTTCAAAAGTTGACATCCAGTTCCCAATGGGAGAAGAAGCCTTCGGCTTTCTGCAATACAATCTCCGGAGGCTCCAGTGCGACACAGGAGAACTCTATCCACGCTCTCTTATAATGGGGCCAGCTTGGGATCTTCTGTTGAGACCTTGCTTGGAAACAGCAGTTTTCTAATGGAAACAGAGCAGATTTTCACAAAATTGTTTCAACTTGGCGCTTCCACCATGCATGTCCTTGCATCAGGACCTGCGTGTTGCCCCAACGCACATGTGTGGTGCTGTGACGTTAGTGTACCTTTAAGAAATGTTTTTTTAAAATCATGTTCTCTGCAGCTATAACAGGTTCGTTTTTTTCTCATTGTTGCTGGGCTGTCTGCTACAAGTCCTTTCATTGCTGCTTCAATGCCTTAAATTGGGATTTGTTTATTTTTACTCCGGGCCTCAGGTACTTTCTGGGATTTTTTATGCCCTTGCATTGTTTGGGGAAGAATGATTGACAGGTAAGGTGACAGGAGTTCTTTTGCTTTCAGTTTTGAGCTGCTGCTTTAGCTTCGAAGGAGTGTGGACATCAAACTGAAAAGCTGTGTTTGGCTCTCTCTCACTCCCTGGTATTGTACGTTCTGCTGGCTAGCGGGAAGCAAGGATTCCTGGCCTTCCGCGAGTGAAAATTCTGCAGCTGGTGAGTTGCAAGTTAGTACCTAGAGCCGTTCTCTACCCCTTCCCAAGCGTGCCTGTGTGTGCATCAAGAGAGGTGCAGAATTCAACCAAAGAATTAAGTTCCAGCATCACGTGAGCATTTGTATTTTCTGCACTAAACGTGTGGCAAGGTTTTGGAGAGGGTACAGAAAAGATTTACCAGGATGTTGTCTGGTGTTGAGGCCATTAGCTATGAGGAGAGGTTGGAGAAACTTGGTTTGTTCTCACTGGAACGACGGAGGTTGAGGGGTGATCTGATAGAAGTCTACAAGACTATGAGAGCTACGGGCAGAGTGGATAGTCAGGAGCTTTTTCCCAGGGTGGAAGAGTCAATTACTAGGAGGCACAGGCTTAAGGTGTGAGGGGTAAGGTTTGAAGGAGATGTATGAGGCAAGTTTTTTACACAGAGAGGAGTGGGTTCCTGGAACTTGTTGTCGCGGGAGGTAGTGGAAGCGGATACGGTCGTGACCTTTAAGGTGTGTCTTGACAAATACATGAAAAGGATGGGAATAGAGGGATATGGTCCCCCGAAGGGTAGAGGGCTTTAGTTAAGTCGGGCAGCATGGTAGGTGCAAGCTTGGAGGGCCGAAGGGCCTGTTTCTGTGCTGTAATTTTCTTTGTTCTTTGTTCTTTGTTTTTGTTTAGGGAAGTTTGTTTGATTGGAACATTTCCTACATGCATTAAGGGTTATACAATATCATGGTTGTTGTTATTCTTGTTTGTAATTGGTAAAGTTTATTGTAAACACATGTTAACTGTATTTGAAAAAAAATATTTGTTTGATAAAAGCTCCCTTGTAGGTCAGTTGAAACATACCTGAAATGGAGCATCTCATCCTTAACCTAAATAAATTCAAATAGCAAAATTTAATATCCAGGCGACTTCATTAAATACTTTGCAGTTCTTGACCCGAATTATAACAATTGGGGGCTTGTCTGGGATTAAAATCTGTTTCTTGATTAATTTGGGATTAATGGACTCAAAGACAGTGACTGGTGAGCATATTTGTGTTTTCTTTTTGGGTGTTGTGTTCAGGTTTAAATAGGGAGTGCCTTGTGGAATAATAGCTCTTTCAGAGGGTAAAAAGTTCCTGGGAGTGGAAGGTGTCAAGCAGGGTGGTTTCCAAAAGGTGACTAAAATAAAACTTTTGCAATTGGCAAAAATGTTGCAACTGACATTACCTGATGGTGTAAAAAGTGGGGGGGGGGGGGGCGGGGGGGGGGGGGGGGGGGGGCGGTTGTTGTGGCAATAGCTCAGCATTTAAAACGGCCAGAAACACAGTCAGAATCACTGGAAATGGCGAGAATTCATTTACAAATGCACAGCTTGAACATCGCAAAGAACTAAAGCAGTTTGAATTCAAAATAAAAGAAAGGGAGGCCATTGCCATAGAAAAAAAATGGAGAAAGGGAGGAAGAAACAGCACAAGAAATGGACTGCCTGCATTGCAGACAAGGCAGAAAGAATAATGGAAAAAATTTGAACTTCAGAAACTGACAATAAAAAGTGAACATCAGTTAAAATTGGCGGAGGTCAAGGGAAAAGTACATTTTGACTATAGTGATGAGGATGGTGAAGAAGTGCGAGAGTGTCGGAGTCAAAAGCTTGGAAGGGATATATTTAAATATGTCCAAGTATTGCCAAAGTTTCATGAGAAGGATTTAGAAGCCTTTTTCATTTCCTTTGAGAAAGTGGCTAAACAAATGAAATGACCACAGACCATGTAGGAATTACTGATTAAAACAAAGCTGGTAGGTAGAGTTAGTGAAGTGTTTGTATCACTCTCAGAGGAGATATCTGGGATTTGTGATGAAGTGAAAAAAATGCATCTGAAGTGCATATGAACCAGTGCCAGAAGCCGACAGGCAACACTTTAGAATTCTAAGGCAAGAACCTGGTAAAAGTACATAGAACGTGAAAGGATCAAACAGAGTAATTTTGATAGGTGGATAAGGGCTTTGAAAATAGACCAGGCATAAGAAGCTCTTGGAGAAATTATTATTTTGGAGGAGTTTAAAAATGTACTTCCTGAGGTAATGAGAATTTAAAGTGGAAGATCAGAGTGTTAAAACTGAGAGGTTAGCTGCAGAAATGGCAGATGATTACGAATTAGTTTATAAATCAAAGTTTGGTTCCCAACATCATTTTCAGCCTGAGGGATAGAAACTGGGGAAAAGAGAAATTCTCAGGTGTTAAAGGTAAAGGAAGTTCTCGTGGGAGATAATAAGATCAGTGTACCTCAGGTTAAAAAGGAAACAGGAGGGTGGAAGAGAAATTAAAAGCCTCAGAAGTTTTCACTGTAATAAATTAAGCCACGCAAAGTCGCAGCGTTGGTGTTTTAAGAAAAGCATTGGGACGACTGACATGATAAAATAGGATAAGCCAATGGGTTCTGTTAAAGTGGTAAAGGAAAGCCCAATTAAAGTGAAAGAGGTGCAAAAGAATGTACAGCTTGACCAGGAGTTGATTGATAAGAAGGTGCCTGATCCCTCTTAAGAGTTCACTTGTGCGGGTAAAGTTTACTCATGTGCCAGGAGGGAGAGAATCAGGAGCAAGTCAATCTTTGATGATAAGAGAAAGGAGTTATGCAGTTTGGAAGGAGTATTACCAGAAAAGGTGATAACTTATGGAATTCATGGTGAGAAGAGTAGTGTTCCATTATATAAGGAGAGGTTGGAGAGTCAAGTGAAGAGTGGTAAAGTTGGAATAGGAGTAACAGAGGAATTATCTTGTCTAGGAATACAGTGTATCTTGGGTAATTGTGTAGCTGGATCACAGGTGGGAACGATTCCTACTGTGGTTGAAAAGCCAGTGGAAATCAAACAACTGAGTTTTTGAAGGATGCATATCCTGCGATTTTTCCGGATTGTGTAGTAACAAGGTCACAAAGTCATAGGTTAAGACAAGAGGAGAAATTAAAGAGTAAAGATAAGAAAGTTACAAAAGGAACAATTTTTGATCAGATGTTTGGAAAAGAACAAGAACAGGCTGAACAAGGCGGAAACCCAGTTGTTCCGATTGGAGCCTTCAACTGTGCATGCGCAGAGAAAATAAAATAAAATAATGCTTTTCCCCTGCCCCATCCCTCCCGGGCCAAATAATGTCTCCCCCTGTCCCCCACGGACATTGGACCCCCCAACATTACTGACAACCTTATCCCCCACTCCCCCATCGAGGCTGCCCTCCGCCCTCTGATCACAGGCAGAGTGGCAGCAGCCCCCCCCCCCTCACCCCCTATCGATCGCAGGCAAAGTGATCCCGTCCCCTTCCCTCCCAGCTTTTGCAGCCAGACCACCAAAAAATCCCCAAGGATGGACAGGCAGATAGGCAGTGCAAGAAAAAATGAGCACTCGACTAGTCCCCCAATTTACTGAGAGCGATACCGGGAGGCTGCTGGTTGCGGCAGAGCCAGTTCGGGTCACCCTCTTCCCCCTAGCAGGATGCAGACCGGCGGGGGGCGGGGGGGGGGGGGGGGGAGCTGACGGCAATGCGGCCTGGGAGTCAGTTGCCGTCTCAGTTAGTGCCATGGCACTGGCCCCCAGTAAGAAATCTCACAACACCAGGTTAAAGTCCAACAGGTTTATTTGGTCGCACAAGCCACGATCTTTCAGAGCGCTGCTCCTTCATCAGGTGAGTGGGAGTTCTGTTCACAAACAGGGCATATAAAGTCACAAACTCAATTTACAAAATAATGGTTGGAATGCGAGTCTTTACAGGTAATCAAGTCTTAAAGGTACATTGTTGTTGTTGCATCCAGTTGGTTATCCGGCGAATGAAGCCACTGTGCCAGACTTGAAACGCAAGCCACTGGATGAGACCATGGAGTTTGTGTGACTCAAACTGAGTCCGAATGTCTGCAGACTGATATTTTTCCAACTCAGCACACCTTCTAGCACCTTACTCTCCGCAAAGGATCCAAAGACGGGAGGGACGACACCTCGACCAAACACTGAATATTGAAAATCTAGAATACCTCATCTGAACTCCCACTATTGTTAGCCTCGGAACCTTGATCAATTTCCCAGTGTTAGAATCATAGAATCAATGAATTATTACGGTGCAGAAGGAGGCCATTCGGCCCATCGTGTCTGCACTGACAGCAATCCCAACTCGGCCCTATCCCCGTAACCCCACATATTCACCCCGCTAATCCCTCTAACCTACGCATCCCGGGACACTGAGGGGCAATTTAGCTAGGCCAGTGCACCGAACATGCACATCTTTGGAATGTGGGAGGAAACCGGAGCACCCATAGGAAACTCACGGAGACACGGTGAGAATGTGCAAACTCCACACAGTCAGTGTCCCAAGCCGTGAATTGGACCCAGGTGCCTGGAGCTGTGAGACAGCAGTGCTTACCACTGTGCCACCGTGCCATGAGAAATGAAGGCCACTTAACTTGCTCAAGGAGAAATTGTCGAGTCAGCATTCTGAGACTACATTGCTGGACTATGTATCAAACTTTCGGGAGAGATTCACGAGGGCTGGTGAGTTGGCTAGATAGCATTGAAAATGGCATAGCATGCGATGAAAAAATAAGCAGATCAGAAATAAAAAAATTCTAGTTTTGCGAGTTAGTATTATTATCTGTGGCAACAGCCTGAAATCTCAAACAAATTACAAATCTCAGATAATGAAGACACGAATGGAGGCAAATGAGTGCCATGTAAAACTGCTAAAGTTGGAAAAGAAAAATGTAGCTCAATCAGAATGTAAGTAAAGTAAATTTATTTATTAGTCACAAATAAGGCTTACATTAACACTGCAATTAAGTTCCTGTGAAATTCCCCCTAGTCGCCACACTCCGGCGCCTGTTCGGGTCAATGCACCTAACCAGCATGTCTTTCAGATTGTGGGAGGAAACCGGAGCACCCAGAGGGAACCCACGCAGACATGGGGAGAATGTGCAAGCTCTGCACAGACAGTGACTCGAGCCAGGAATCGAACCTGGACCCTGGCGCTGTGAGGCAGCAGTGCTGACCGCTGTGTCACCGTGCCGCCCCAAGTCATAAGTGATCTCGAGATGGAGATTGAGGAGCAGAAGTATTTTACTACCACAGGCAGAAGAAAAGGACAACGACGTGAAGTAAGACTTTGATGAAACGTTACCATCATTCAAAATGAACTGCTGGGATAATGAATCTATACAGTTTGCACAGACATGGATACCCAGAAAAACAACACTCTTCGTAGCTGAGGTTCGAGTAACTTGCGATGGTTTTGACAACAGCATGACTGCCAAAATGATCGTGCAAAAGATAATTACAACAAATCCTGACACCAAAGAAGTCAATCTGCTATATATCTTTTCCAAGGAACATGCAGAAAATGATGATGCAGATCCAGAATAAACAAAGGAATTAATAAACTATCTTGGAACAGACAGCTATACAATTGGAGACTTGAAAAAACTTTGAGCTATCATTTTGCAACAGAAGGTGGAGTTGCCTGACAGAGGAAGTAAGGTCAGTTAACAAGCAAGGGGACAGTGATAAAGCAAACATTCTGGGTGGCCCTGGACGCATACATGTGAAGCTAAGACAGCGTACAAAGGGCAGGTATGCTTTGACAATGTCTGCGAACAGCTTAACCCTATGCAAAAATCATTTTGCTTTGACATTTTGGGACTCTGAAACTGAAAATAATTGTTGCATTCAGTGAAGAAAAGAAAAGCAAATCCAAAGTAGTTTGTGCCAGTTTGCATTCAATGTAAAATTTCACCCTCCGGATCATGATAATTATGACAACAGAATCGAGCTCAGATTTCGAATCAAAGCAGGATGAAGAACAGAAGGAGGTTTTAAAAAGAAAGAACCAACAGCTGAACAACAGCAGTGCGTCAAGAAAAGAAGGAAGAGAGAACGTGATTGCTTTATCATGACTTTGAAAGAAGAATGGATGCTCGATATTGGAAGAGAAGCACTGAGCTGGACTATACGACTGTTATGTTTGCATGCTGAGGAAAAGTATTTTATATATATATATACATATAATATATATGTGTGTTTGTGTGTATGTGTAATACATATACACATGCATATTAGAGAGTACTAATGGTATGGAAACTAGAGGTTTTGAAAAATGAAGTCATCTTTTTATATTGTTCACTTTTAAAGGGTGTGTGTGATGGTGCTGTGCCTTTAAGCAATGTATTTATATCTTGTTTCTTGTCAGGGATATGTTTAAAATTCAGCTCTTTTTCATATTTTACTTGATTTATTATTGTCACATGTAATGGGAATACAGACAAAAGTATTTTGCTTGCATGCTATACAGACAAAACACATTGTTCATAGAGTACATAGGGGAAGAGGAAAGATGAGTGTGCAGACTGTAGGGTAACAGTCATAGCTAGGGTGTTGAGAGAGATCAGCTTAATATACGGTAGCTCCATTCAAAATTCTGATGGCAGCAGGAAAGAAACTGTTCTTGAGTTGGGTGCTATGTGCTCTCAGTTTTTTTGTATCTTTTCTGCGATAGAAGAAGGTGAAAGAGACTATGTCCGGGGTGTGTGCGGTACTTGACTCTGCTCGCTGCTTTTCCAAGGCAGCGGGAAGTGCAGACAGAATCATTGGATGGGAGGCTGTTTTTTGTGATGGACTGGACTAATTTTACAACACTTTGTAGTTTCTTGTTGTCCTGGTCAGAGCAGAAGCCAAGCTGTGATAACTCCAGAAAGGATGCTTTCCGTGGTGTATATGTAAAACCTGATGAGACTCGTAGCAGATATGCCAAATTTCCTTAGCCTCGTGTGAAAGTAGAGGTGTTGGTGGGTTTTCATAACTATAGCATCAGCTTGGGGGACCAGGACAGATTGGTCATGATCTGAATAACTAGAAACTTGAAACTCTCGATCATTTCCACGGGCACATGTCCTCCACTACGTTTCCTGAAGTTAATGAATATCTCCTTCATTTTGCTAAGACTGACAGAGACATTAGTGCCATCACACCATTTCACCTGATTGTCTATCTGTTTCCTATACTCCGTCTGGTCAGTGTTTGAGATCCAACTCATTACAGAGGTGTTCTCAGCAAACTTGAAAATGGAGTCGGAGTGGAATTTGGCCACACAGTCATAACTGTATGAGTATAGTCAGAAGCTGAGGACACAGCCTCACGGGGCACCAATGTTAAGGATAATTGTTGAGGAGGTGTCATTGCCTATCCTTACGGATTGTGGTCTGCATGTTAAGAAGTCTCAGATCCAGTCTTGGAGGGAGGAACCGTACCCGAGGCCACGGGGTTTGGAGATGAGTTTTGTTGGGATAATGGTGTTGAAGGCTGAGCTGTAGTCAATAAATAGGAGGCTGACATGAGTGTCTTTGGTTGCATGTAGGGCCAAGGAGATGGTGTCTGCTGTGGACCTGTTGCAGTGATAGGTCAAATGCAGTGGATCCAGACAATCTGGGAGTCTGGAGATGATGAATGCCATGACTAATCTCATATGATGCCGAACTGACTGTGCACCAGGCAGCTCACATGCTGAGAATGCAGGCTAATGATTGATTTTAGCTAGGGATGTGTTTGTTTTAATCTGAGTTCATGCATTTTTGTTTATTTTGTTTTTTCCCCTGAGGTTTCACAGTCGAGTTTTGATTAGGTTGATTGACAACGTCATGTGATTAAGGGGAGGGGTTAAGCCTACAGGGAAGCACAGGGAGTTACTGATGGGTTCTGTAAGATGCAAGAGGTCTCTCTATCTCACTCTGGAGGCTGCTCTTTGGTTCCTGCCAAGGGAAATGGGTTTCTCTCACTGTCACGTTCTCCATAGGTGTGCTGGAGGCCTCAGGACTGGCACCCCAAGTGCAAGCACATTAGCATTTGTGGTGCTAACTCATTTTAAAGAGGAATTTAAGTCTCTAAGAGGAAAATTGCTTGAATTGGATCTAATAGAGAAAGCTTAGCAGTTAAGGATTGTATCTTGTCATGCTTAAGTTTTTAAGTTGGTAAAGGTTAAGCTAATTCATGTGTTATTGTCAAACCATATTGTTAAATAAAGATTGTATTGTGAAAACTTCCGAGTGTGTCAATAGAATCGCACCTGGAGTGAAACACCTGATCCTCACATGAAAGTCAAAATAAAAAAAGACTGTTGGGGTTTCGTCGTGCTTCATAACAAACTTTGGGGTTTCTGATCTGGTACCTTAACATTACTGAAATATTGATAATAATTATATCAACATATAAAATTAAAGTTAATGTTCATTCATTTTCATCAAATTGTCTTGCTTTTAGCTTTGACACTAATTTAGTGATCTAGCCGTTGTTATAGATAATTTACCTGTAGAATTACCACACACACGCTTCCTTGTAAGGTGACATTCAGCTATTTCTTTTACATGAACAGACAGATAGACTGTGGTATAAATAGAGGCAGAAAGAAAATGAGTCAGAGAGAGTTACAGGAACCACTGCTCCTGAATATTTATATGACTAAATTCACAGCCTCAATATTCATACTGATTCCCTCGCAACCTCGCTGTCTCTGACTGCTCTAGTCCCCCATCCTTATTTCTCTCCATGATCTGTACAGATATCAAATCATGAAAGTATCAGGCTTAACAAAACATCATGGAATTCATCAGGAAGTGACGCATGTGGTGTGAGGTGTGTTGTAGGTTAAAAAAAACCTCTGACACTATTAGTGGATCAAAGTGCAGGTTTATTTTCACAATTGTGGGAGAAGTGAGGTTCCTAACAATGGATCCCCAGCCTTCTCATCGAATATAAGTTAAGAACAGAGTTTTATACCTATCGGTATACAGATTCCCGCTGTGTGAGCAATCTCCAAGGCCGCGATCGTTCATCATTGCCTTGAAACAATATCACAGGTTTTGCACAAACAAGTTAACCTGATATACATTCAGGAGACAATGGTTTTCCCTTATCTGGTCCGAATGTAAGAAACAATGAATTCTAACCAAAACAATGAATTCTACAGCACTTCTCATACAAGCTCTAAATATCGCAGAGGTCACTTTGACACTTTGAGTCTTGAAGTTTATTAACCCATTCCCGACTTCACTCCCCCCTTTTGGGTCGGATGCCAGGTGGTCTACACATGGCCCCTATGACCAACTCAGAACCACATGTTATCGGGGAATGGGCCGAGCTCCTTAGTCGGGAGGTCTGCCCCCTCCGCCTGTACACTTGCGACCGTCATAATTCGCGCTGCAACTGTTTTGCAACAGGCGTTCAATAATGCCATACAAACACAGCAAGTAATTACAATTACAATTAATACAATCAATCCATGCATCAGGTATGAACCCCACGACCCGAACCATTGCCCCAGCCAGCCCGGAGGGTTATAATCATGATATTGGTTCCCTTCTTCCTGTATTGCTTTTGCTACTTGTTTAATATGATCTGCTAAGCGAGTTATATTCTCCGAAGCTTCGGGAATATACGTACAACATTTCGAGCCAACTATGGCACACGTTCCACCTTGGGAGGCGAGCAGATAATCGAGTGCCAATCAGCTCTGTAACACCACAGTTCGAATAGCTACGACCTCTGCTGACATTTCAGAGATGGCCGTGCTCACCTCCTCGAACCCATCCTTAGTCTTATTTGCAACTTTCTCTAGGGTTGAGGCCACCCGTATATGTTACTGTGCTGCGCTTGCCGTCCCACAAAATGGGTAGGCTATCATAAAGAACCATTCTGTGTCCGTAATGGCTCGCTTCGCCCTAAGCAGGTGTATCTCGGGGTGGTCCCATAAGTCAGTGTAATCTTGAATATAAGGCACCACATATGCCAAATAACACGATCCTGTCCAATTCCAGGGAAGCCACGGATAGGCATTGTTTCCACAGACAAAAACGTACCATTATATGCAGTCATCGTGCTTATATAAGCGGAGGAGAGATTAACCGGGACGGTGGCTATGGGGCACTGGATTGTGACCTGTATCATGGCCTCAGCGTCATCAGTGATATCAATCAGCTGTATACAGTAGCTACGGCCAACAGGTATGGTTCCATTTCTTGTCAGGCAGATAACTCCCCTTTGTTGATTTTTCACAATGAAGTAGGGTGGGGAATCTGATCTGTCGTAGCTGGGCTGGTAATTCTTCTTAAAGGACGATAAAGTGCACCCTCCGCCCCCTAGCCTTGAAACAACATCACTGTTGCTGATACCCTGCATAGTGGTACCCGATGGGGTTTTAAATGTCAGTTTCCTTGACCCTTTCTGGGTTCCATTCTGATTTAAAACCCATTCAATTACTTCTGGAGCTGATAAAGGGAGAGGAAATAAGGGAATTCCTCCCTTTCCTCCGTGCATGGGAATGTGTGAACAGACCCAGCACTTGCTCAAATTCGATTGTGATGCATACAGATAAGACATATACACACAGGTGTTCATACAATAGACAGAGTCATCATTGCAGAGATGTTCACTGTGTCCCATCCCTAAATCTTCATAATTCCAGTTATCCTTTCCCGCTATGGCTAACAGGGCCAGGGTTGTGAGTATCAGCATGAGAAGCATCTTATCACTTACTAATATCCCGCGTGACCATTATACAATGGTCCAAAGGCTATATCGCCCACGCGTGACACCGCAAACCCATTCAGCTTGCTTGTAGGTCAATGTTTGCAATTGGATTGTTTGTTTTGTACCTGGGTAACAAAGATACTTCCAAGGATTATTTCAGCATGGCATTGGAGGATGAGAAACTGGTTACTGCCTATAAACTAGGAAATAAAGAAGTGAAAATAGACTCCAGGAAAGTAGTCTTTGACACATATTTTCCAATTAATTTCAGCATATTCAACTGAGTATATACAGGCACAGATATCTCCACTCATTATAACTTCATACGGCTTATTTCATTTTTGTACAAACCTAACTGATTTGTTAGGTAATATTTTTACTGGGACATCCCACTGTTGGGACTGTCAGGGAGCATTTCAAGCTCTCTCTGCATCTCTTATTTCTTGATTGTCTTTTACCGATTTATGCATCCCTTTTAGTTGGGTGCTTAGTTCCAAAACATATCTCCTGATTTTATCTTTTAGTGGACCTACATCGGTCCCACCTGTTATGATGCTTTCTGGTAATTGCATCGTCCATCCTGTCATTAGCTCATAAGGGGTTAATCCGGTTGTTCGGTTTGTAGCAACCCTTAATCTCATTTAGTATGGTGGGCAATACCTTCATCCACGTTTGTTTTCCCCGATGTCTGTATGGCTTTCGCCAGTGCAAAGTATTTTTGCCCAATGTAATTAATTGTGCTATGCTTTAAGTTAATTTAAGCTAATTTGGCCTCATCAGCTTGGAATTCTGAGTCCAACTTAGAAACTTAGCTGCATTCTCTGACAGTACAATGTAAGGTAAACAAACTTTCTCATGGCCAAGTTGTTGATGTAGCTGGAGACTGCTTGTATGTAATAATAATATCTAATTTAGTTACGCTTTAGAAACAGATGTTTTGTTTTGTTCAATCTCAGCGCTGGTTTTTGGCTGCTCTCTCTCTCTCTCTCCTTCTTTCTCTAAAATAATCGTTATTTTGAAAACAATGCTTAAAGAAAGGCATATTTACTTCAGATCAGTCGAGTTTATTCTGAAGAAACAAACAGACCTTTCAGTTGGCTTAGTGCGAATCAAACAACACTTTGCACTGGCTGCAGCTGGCTAATTCTATCAAAAGACATCGCTTTCCCCTTTAAGATCACATGCCATACAGCTCCGATCTTTACATGATGTATTCTTACATTATATCCAATTTGATCATTTGTTTGTCCACATTTGAAAGTGCAATGTTTAAGCAGAAATTATCCTTCTATAGACAGATTGTCTCATAAGGTAAACACCAGTGTTTCGGGTTATAGATGCCAATTGCATGCTGCCATATATAGCTCTTTAAAAACACAGATAACCGAAATGATGCAAGATTTCTGAGTCTGGCTGCAAAGCCAGTCTCCAACTCCTTCTCTCTCTCTCAAATAATCCGGTTTCACTTCATGTCATGTTAATGTTAATTGTGCAAGTTATTACAAATTATGGCAAAGAATGGTTACATGTTTGGAATAACTAGCCTTTTCCCCCACAGAATTATGTTTTTATCAATACACAATATATTTTATAAAATTGGTTAAGGCTCTTCAGGATTTGATTTTTCTCGGGTATCACAAAACCCTCTTAATTTAATTTTTAAATTAATCTGTTTCCATTTTTAAACTGAGCTCCAGATCAGAATTCCTTGCACTTTTAGAACAATAACAAGCACAATACATGTAATAACAACAAGAGTTACTTGATTAGAAATGTTTTGGTTTGCTCCCTAGCTGGCTAGGTTTTAAGTTTGCAGTGTTCTTAGATTTGGAAAACCTTGAACAATAGATGGCACAATTCCAACGGCAGTATATAGTTTTAACTAGTTACACTATCAGGACTATCATCAATGTTAGATGATTTAAATGATGTAATTTGTTGCATGTTATCGGAACATCACACAAGTCTTGAATTTCATATCGGTAACTAACCGGCAACACAAGTTCCAATAATTCATGGTGTTCAATGGTTGGCATCAAATGCAAATTAAAAATAATCAAGGACAAGATCTTTATTTGTATTAACAACTGAGGTTTTAATTGATTAATCTCCTGCTGTAACTTGGGATAATCAGAACTATGACTCACTGATTTGATAGACTTGAAACTGACTCAGAGACAGTATATTCACCTCATTCTTTTGTTCCTGCTTTTCTATTTTTCACAAAATTACTTATTATTTTTTAACTTCTCAACGACACTCTTATAATTTCAACTTCAAGACAAGGAAAGAGCACATGGTCCTTCTAAGGTTTAACTCCTTTCTCAACATTAAAACGAACAACAACAAAACATTCACGCAATCACGTTGTTAAACACACAGATACACATGGAAGCTTCCAACATTTATTCAGACTTAATATCTTAAACTGGGATGGAAGTAAAACATTTAAGAATACAGACCGTTGATTAACAGTTGCTTTTATGCTGCTGCCTTCCAAGCTGTAATTCAACTCAAAACAGAACTAAATTCAAGAAATCTTATCACTTTAATCTTTAACCGTTTGTAACAAATACTTCCCCAGCATTTTTTTATCTCATTATTCCACTGAATTATTTCTCGCATCTCTAATTATATTGATTTGTCAATTTGGTATTATAGGCGGGCACTCCCTTTTAGCCCGTCTGTCATTTAATACAGTTTCATGGTTGATCCATGTAACACATTTTAATTAGAATACATTATGGCAGCATAATAATTCCCAGTATGACATTCTACCTTATGTAACTCCCTTCTCTGTTAAATTTTGACTATATCTTAAAATTACTGCAAGTCTTATAACTCAGAGGAATATAAACAAGTGATTAATCATCATTTCAAATATGCAGGATTAATTCTTTCTATTTATCTTTTCATTATCAGTTCTATCAAGAATACTTTTTCAAATTTAACCAAAGCCTGATCCAAATAATCCATTTATTTTATCACTTTTAAATATCCCTACTAAATTAATTAATTATTTTTAAACAGGCAGATGCAAGATCGAATCTACTGTGTGCTTAAATGGTTAACTCCCCTTACGACTCTTCAGATGTAATCTAATGCTATTATTCCCACATTCCCCAAATCTCTGTCCGACGCATTAGCGTAAAATTTACTGGGGAACGTAATTTATTAAACTCGCATTGATCTGCTATACCCCATTCCATCACATGAGGCTCTCGATCGCAATTACATCTCTCTCTCTCCTCGGGAGAGAGAGAAAAACTTACAACCTGCAGGTATTTAACCCTTTACTCCCCTTTTTAGTCTTATCACGCTTCAAACTAACCAAGTTAGCCTGATTTGAGTAGTCTTTGCAGCGGCACTGGCGCTGGTGTCTGTCTTATTCATCGGGGCAATGACGGCTACCTTAGATGTCTGGTGATTATCTACACTGGGTCAATTCCACCACTCCTGTTCATTCGTATCGGGATTTTGGAACAACATTGGCAAGCCAGATACCTCTTTATCTTTCCTTTGATTCTCACATTCACTGATCCCTCTTCTTAATTGTTTTATTGTGGTAATTCTGCTCCAATAAGTGGGAGCATTCCCTAATACTCTCTGAATCTCCCCTCTGAATCTCTGTTTTACACTGGGTGACGGGTTTATAACTTTGCTTTTGGCTGCGCACCAGTTCCCCTCCGGGTTACTGGCGCTGAGTTGTATTCTAGCACTTCCCACTCCTCTGGAGGAGCGGTTGGTCCCTGTGTGGACTCACTAGGAGGTAGAGGAACAGTTTCCCCTCTCCATTGTTTTTCTTCGAAGACTTGGTTTTGTTTCTCCAATTCTCTTATTCTTAATTCTAGTTCTCTAATCTTTTCTTGATATATCCACGTTTTCTGCTACTCTAAGGTCTGAGACGTATCCCAGCTGTCCTTTTGCATCCTCTTTATTAAAGCTTTTTTCTTTGATAAGTAAACGTCAATGAGAGGACCTGCAGATCCCCTCGTCCTTCATTATCTGCCATTTCGCAGACTTCACTACCCCTTTTGGACCCCTACAGTGCCTGACAAAGTGACCCAGTTTTCCACAATTATGGCACGCACCCTTTGGTTTAGCTCCTCCACTGTTTGCACGAACATTTTCCTGTTTTATTTGTAGGTGTGGTTTCTCATCTGGTCCATCTCTAATTCCAGATGCTCATTCCACTAATTCATCATGAGTCTGGGTATTGAGAACTCCCATTTTAAGGATTTTTTGGTGAGCTGATGACAGCCCATCTTTAAATACTTGTAAAAAGGCTCTATCTGTTCGGGCAGTTTCGGGTATTCCCCAACATTCTTGGTATACTCTAAAGAGTCGCTCCCCAAATTCGGAGGCTCTTTCACCCCTTTGTTGTTTAACATTGGTAATTCTGGACCAATTGGTTGGCCACGCTCCTTCACTCATTAGTCTCCACATATTTTGGGGGCAAGCAGCCCGTACTAACTGGTGTATATCTCGCAAATGTAACTAGTGTCCAACCCAAAGGGTGTCCAGTTCTGCCCAAAATTTGCTATTGTTGCTCCGGGGCTGGAGCTTTCCCAGGGATGTCAGAACTTGCTGTCTTTCTCCAGGGGTAAAAGGTTGGTATCGTGCAGTGGGATTCTGCAATGTCCCGGCCCGAGTTATGGGAGCGAGATCATGGACCTCTTCCTCACCGGGGTCTCCCACTGGTGCCGTGGATTGTACGGCCAGCCCATAGGGAGGCAAGGGTCCCCAGCCGGGGTCCTCTAAACGTTGGTTGCGCTTGTCTAATTCTCTTTTCGCTTTGACATCAGCCCATTTCTTACCCGAGACTGAAACCTGTTCAATTAATCCGGCCAATTGATGAACTAAGAGAACTCCAATTTTCTTAGTTTTGTTTTTCTTTTCCTTTTCTCACCATTTTCATTGTTGGGTCTAGTGGGTGGTCTAAATCCCATCCCCCTTTTATCATCTGTTTTATGAGTTTGTCACTCTTAATCATAAATTCATTTATTAGGGATCCAGGGGGTCCCCACTGTCTTTGTCCCGCCATAACGCTGATAAGTTTATACTCACCACCTGGAGTGATTTGTTCTCCTTTCTCGCTCTCCCCCTCCCAGGTCGCTCTTATCGGAGTCCGGTGACACCTGTCAGGGGTGATCAGATCCCTCCGTACCACCGCTTATACTATATATTTGTTTAAGCCGGCTTCTCCTCAGAAGGCTTTTCCTTCCAACTCTTTCACATGAAGGCTTTTTCTTCAAATTCCGGCGATCACTCAGACAGTCTCTGTCTCACTCACGTCTGAACATCACACACTCTTAGCACAGATGATTACCTACTGCATTTTGGCCCACTCCATTTAAAGTTCGGTAATCTATTCCGGTGTCCCGGTCGTGGCCATTCGACCAGACCGTAAACCGATTATCCCGGATGAGCCCCCAATTGTTGTAGGTAAAAGAAACCTCTGACACTATTAGTGGATCAAAGTGCAGGTTTATTTTCACAATTGTGGGAGAAGTGAGGTTCCTAACAATGGATCCCCAGCCTTCTCATCGAATATAAGTTAAGAACAGAGTTTTATACCTATCGGTATACAGATTCCCGCTGTATGAGCAATCTCCAAGGCCGCGATCGTTCGTCACTGCCTTGAAACAATATCACAGGTTTTGCACAAACAAGTTAATCTGATATACATTGAGGAGACAACGGTTTTCCCTTATCTGGTCCAAATGTAAGAAATAATGAATTCTAACCAAAACAATGAATTCTACAGCACTTCTCATACAAGCTCTAAATATCACAGAGGTCACTTTGACACTTTGAGTTTTGAAGTTTATTAACCCGTTCCCGACTTCACAGTGTACATTGATCTTCAGAAAGCTTGAATAAGATACCACACAGGATCCGACTGGAGAAAATGAAGCAGCATGAAATCAGGGGGAGGGAAGCAAACTGCTTCGATGGGAAGAAACAATGGGAGTAAAGAGCAGTTTTTCCAAGTGTTTGGAATGAGGCAGTGGAGGTCCAGAGGGCTTTTACTCTGGACTCACTCCTGTTAACTGTGTACAACAATGATCGAGATACAGGGCTAGAGGGAGTGATGTAGAAATTTGCAGGCAATATTAAAATAGGAAGCGTAGTAATGAATTCTGGGATCAAGCAACATGTCTGAGATAAATGGTAAGAAGTCTCACAACACCAGGTTAAAGTCCAACAGGTTTATTTGGTAGCAAATACCATAAGCTTTCGGAGCTTGCTGCTCCTTCGTCAGATGGAGTGGTCTCTGTTCTCCAACAGTGCACAGACACAGAAATCAAGTTACAGAATACTAATTAGAATGCAAATCTCTACAGCCAGCCAGGTCTTAAAAGGTACAGATAATGTGGTTGGAGGGAACATTAAACACAGGTTAAAGAGATGTGTATTGTCTCCAGACAGAACAGCTGGTGTGATTATGCAAGACGAGGGGCAAGCTGTGGGGGTTACTGATAATGTGACATAAATCCAACATCCCGGTTTAGGCCGTCCTCATGTGTGCGGAACTTGGCTATCAGTTTCTGCTCAGCGACTCTGCGCTGTCGTGTATCATGAAGGCCGCCTTGGAGGTTCTCATTACAGTGTGACCGTTTGACCTTGGCAGCTTCCATTATCAATGTGGCTTCCGGAAATTTCACAGGGAAAAGTTATCAGGAAATTTGTACAGATTCCTCGTATATTTTATTAGTCGGTGTTCTTTACCCTACAAAGGTTTCAGCAGATTTGAAGCACAAATGATAAGGGATGACGACAATGGAAAGGTCTCACTCACCGTTCCATTGGTATAGAGAATCTAAAATTCATTTAATCCATATCAGATGGAATGCAGAGTCTAGGAGATTGACGCACACACACACAAACACAGATACATACACACACACACACACACACGCACACACACAAAGCCATTATTAGATCTTGCAGCATCTAGCAGGGCAGTGAATCCATTAAATGCTTTCCAAAGGGGAAAAGGTATGGGGAAAGGAGAGGGAAATGGACGTGAGTGGACCATTCCTTCAACAGCTAGAGCAGGTATGAGAAGTTGAATGGTCGCTTTGTTGTAGCCAGTTCCATGATGTTTCAATTCCAGTGCTTGTGCTGGTGTTCATCAAGTGTACATACAACAATTCTGTTTTTCTTCAATCAAGGTTCCATGCGTGTCTAATCTGTTTACTCCAATGAGTGGAACTAATAACAATGTTTACGTAAGCCTCATGGTCTCAGTGGGTGTCACTTGCTTGTATTAATAAAGGGTTCCACTGAGTGAGTGAGCTCAGAGTCAATGAAAACTAAAGGACAATAGAGTTCATCAGCGAACATGTGTCTGGAGGATTTCTTATTTCTACTCTTTGATGTCGAACCCATTTTCTATCGCATCCTTGCAGCGGTTGGAGTTCTGTGTGAGTTATTGTAATCATTGCTGGTTTGGCTGCTCTGATAGTGGAACTTGTTGGTGTCGGGCATGTTATACAGTTGTATGGTTGAAGTTATTATTTCCAATCACGATGATCATTATTTTATTTCAGGCAATGTTTTATTTCAGGCATTGGATCCTAACTAACCATGTGTTTATTGATATTCAGGATCTGTTTGACTTTGTCCAGGTTTCAGTGGGGCACTTGTATAATTCAGGTCAGAAACTCCAAAGGGTTTTATGAAGTCTGCCTGGACCTTAAGGTTTGCAATTTGAATTTGGCTCGGGTGAGCATGAGATGTTTGACCTCAGGTATGATTCAAATGACCTACTGGGGAGCTTCTATCAAACAAAGTTTATTTAAGAATACTGTTAACATGTACAGACAGAAAATGAGCAATAACCTCTGCCACGCACAAACAAGAAAAAAACAACTATGATATTATATTAAACCTTAACAACTAAATAAACAATTCCCATAAACAAAATCCTTGCCACAGGTTTAACACAGAAAACACAAATGCTCACATGATGCTGGATGCATCATGGTTGGATGCTGCAGTTCTCTTGATATACACGCAGACAAGCTTGGTATCAGATAAGTTTGTCAAAAATATCAGGGAGCGAGAAAAGGAAACTCTGTTTTTGCCTGTTTTTGCCTGAAAGCCTCTGCAAGCGAGCGAGGAAATCCTTGCCTCAAATTCCTCGCTAGAAAACCACCGACAGCAGAATTTTCACTCTGGAGAGAGGCAAGGCTGCTTCCAGTCTTGAGTTGAAACAGATTCTAACTAACCAGCAACCAAAACAGAAAGGACAAAACTCTTGGGAGAGGAAAAAAAACTATCCTCCTTGACCTTTCAATCATTCTGCCCACGACAATCCAAAAGGTCAGAAACTCCCTGAAAGGGCATTAGGTCAAGATTTAAAAAAACATTTCAACCATTTAGCAGAAATAAAAGGATCTCTAATCAGACAGCCGAAGCCACAATAAAAAAACAAAGCTGCTCATAACTGCAGTGAACATATTAAAAACTACATTTCTTAAAGTCACAGTAGCATCACACCTGCCACTGAGATCCAGCTCACAAATACAAGGGAAGTCTCAGTGTGGACAGATAACGACGTCACAACAGTGATTACATTTCAAAGGTCCTTTTATGGCATGAAAAGAGCTTCAGGTCAACTACAGTTGTGAAAGACATTTGATAAATGCACTTGTCGCTGTTTTCTTGAAGTTGATTGTGAGGGTGTGTTCTGTGGTGAACAAAATGTAAATTATTTACCGTGCCATTTTCCAACTTCCTGGAAGGCTCTGAAAGAATTGACAAATAATCAGTTGTGACCCCATTATTGGATTCATGAGTTATCCACGTGCTCACTATTAGAGCTCAAATTCAGAGCTCCTGTACATTATTCAACTGATTCAACAGTGAATCAGATCCAATCTCCAACCCAAGGAGCAGAAACTAAATATAGAAACCCCGCCTGTCTCACCAGTGAGTCTGTTTTGATTAATTTAACCGAATCGCAGTTACTATATTTCTGCAATAATGATATTCTCCTTGTTCATTGAGAAGCTTATTTGCTGACACATTGGATAACAGGCTCCACCCTGTTTCTTTAATGTGAGTTGTAAAACTGTAATTTTTCACATTTTCTCTCCTTGCTCTTCATGTCTTTTCTTCCACTCACTGGACAACTTTGTTTTACGATCTGTTTTAAATTTACAGCTAACTTAGTTGCGATTGTGACTCTATCTCGAGGGAGGTGCGGTCTTTCCAAAGGTGTCACTCGGTACCTGGTGGCGATGGCTGCAGCGGATCTGCTGGTTGTCATTATTCGGGTCATACTGGAGAAAATTAATCCCTTCAAACTGAGCGTTGTATTATATTACAGTCGTCATGCCTGTGGCATCAGAGAAGTTATTGCTACCGCAGTTGTTAGCAGCTCTGTCTGGCTCACAGTCGCCTTCACCTTTGACCGAATGGTGGCCATTTGCTTCCAGAAACTGAAGATGAAATACTGCACTGAGAAAACAGCAGCCATCGTTATCACAACGGTGAGTTTACTGTGTTTATTAACCAAAATCCCGGTGTTCTTTATATATACCACCTATTACTGCACAATATCGCGCGAATTCTACTACTTCCTTTCATGGCAAATCTTTGACTGGATAGATCGCATTTTAACTCCAGTGCTCCCCTTCGTGCTGCTACTGCTGCTCAATACTCTCACTGTCAGGCACATCCTGCTGGCCAGTGCAGTCCGCAGGAAACTGAGGGGACAGCGAAACGGGGGGGAGCAGAATGATCCAGAAATGAAGAATCGAAGAAGATCCATCATTTTACTCTTCACCATATCGGGCAGTTTTGTCCTGTTATGGGTGACACGTGTTGTATTTCTATCGATTCAACGAATCACTGGAATGTTTGGTTTCTGGTCAACTGATGGATTTGTAACAGATAAGATAGGATCAATGCTCCAGTTATCCAGTTCCTGCACCAACACATTTATTTACGCAGTCACACAGAGGAAGTTCAGAGAGGAGGTGATGAATGCTGTGAAATATCCCTTTACTGTCATCCGGAATTTCATTAAATGATGGGATGAAATCTGGAAAATTTAAACACGGAGTGGGTAGCAAAATTATTGTTCCTGTCCAGCTCAACTCCTGTGGAATAAACATGTCCAAAGGGCTTTGAAAATGAGAATCAAAATCTTCCTCAAATCTACAAGTTCTGGCCAGGTGGAAGTTTGAAAGTGAATTCTTCATGTTCTGAGAAATAATTGATTTGCGGATATTGCGATGAATTTTATTTTGTCTCAAATACAAAGTTTAAATGAGATCTGGTTATAATATACACATTCTTACTAGTCAAAGGCAAGATTCAAATGACACATATTTCACTTCTCACTAACTCCACAGAATAAACACTGTGAGTTTGAAAGGATTGGAAACAACTGATTCCGAGAGAAGCAGAAACATTGAAGCAGCTGTATAGAGATGATGATTGCAGTTGTTGAGAACTGACAATGAAAATAGTTTGAAAACTGCCTTACCAGGGTAAGTGAAGTCTTTGTGAGGAATTTAGAATGTTAACAAACTGAGAGATCCTGGAAAGGAGCAACATGGAGACAATTGCTGAATCATCAACCTGGGGAGAACAAACAGAATTGGGAAAGGGCACTTTGAGCCATCGCACTTGTGCTAAGTTTAGAAAATGGAATGTGAGCAAACATTCTGAAACAGGTTGTACAGCCCATCCAATTCATTCAATGATCAATAGTCATCATCCCATGTGTTTCTGCTGTTCCCATATCTCTTTATCTACATTCCCACAGTCACCAGTCAAACATATTGCTCAATGTTCTACACTGTATATTCCTCTGGCAATGTGGAATGGTCAGAGAGCTGACTGCAAGACATTGCTGTAAGCCAGGCTCCAGATGCTGCCGCTCTGTTACTCCTTTGGGAGAGATTCTCACTGCTCAGCCAGGAAGAAACCTCAGGAACTGGCCTGGAAATGTTGACAAATATATATTTAAAATGCGGAATGTTCTCTGCCCGTGTCCCCATCTGTGGAATTCTTAGTCTCTGGCATTGATGTCCCCCTGGACTTTCACATGGTGGTCACCGCCAATTAACTGATGGCTCCTCACAAGATGCAGAGCTGCCCCACCATTGAAAAAATGCCAAGAGCCCAATGAATTGACACCTATTTGGGACAGTATCGAGATATAAACATATAATGCAAAATACGCACATCCTCGATGTATAAATGTATCACCTGCTCCTGTCCAAGTCTCTTCCATTTAATCTTACATCCATGTGCCATCAGCCTCTACTGCCTTTTTCCATCAATCCTGTCCCATCACTTCATAATTTAAAATTGTATCCAATCACCTTGGGAACAAAACAATTGTCCAAAGTTGTATTTCTATCTGTCTTTCTTCACACTGTTAATATTCAGATTACTGTTGTACATTTTGCTGTAATTCTACCAAACCTAAGAATTAACCACATTTTATCTGAATAGCAGCAAAGTAGAAGATAATTGTTGAATGTTGCAAGCTGTTTTTCACAGACAAGGAAAGCCCTGGACAGGAATGAACTGTTGGAAATGATGAAAAACATGAGCATCTCCAGATCACAGCGTGTCCAGATTTAATCCCAAGGGAATGAGTGATTGATGAGTTACAAGAGGAAAAAGAACTTTCCAATTCTGGAGTGTGGAAGTTATTGATTCCGTGTGAGGGTTGGAGCAGATAGTCATTACGAGAAGCACTAAACAGGCAAAGCCGCACAGGGACTCTCCTGAAATTGAATTTGGGGGTTGGAGATAGGATGTTGGGCAGGAGATTTAGGGGGTATATGAGGAAAAACCTTTTCATCCAGTGGGTGGTAATGGTCTGGAATGCGCTGCCTGGGGGGCTGGTATAGGCAAGCTACCTCACATCCTTTAAAACATCTCTGCATGAGCACTTGGCACATCATAACATTCAGGGCTATGGGCCAAATGCTGGCTGATGTGATTAGGTGGAAGTTCGGGTGCTTGTAATGTGTTGGTGCTGAGTCGATGGGTCAAAGGGCCCCTTCTCTGCTGTCTGATTCTATGACTCTATGTTTGAAAGCATTTGTGGATCTGGTGATGGGGAATATCACAGGATGGGATAAGGGAAGAGGAGATAAAGGCCTGGTTAATCAAAGACAGAAGGAATGAGCAAAGGCACTAAAATCTCCTGAAGGGTGGGTAATATTAGGGCTCACTTTGAATATCTTTGAAAGGTATTTGGAGCTCGAGCCAGGGCCAAAATGGTCAGTCACAAATTAAACATCGATGTTGAGTAACTGCCGAACTGACCACTTGCTCTTGTTCATTAATATCTGGCTTTTGATTACAGTCACTAGAACTTAAAATCAATGGAAACTCTTTGGGCCATAACCACCTGGCTACCCTATGTGGGATTTTGGGGGGTTTCCATTTCCAGCATGTGAGTCGTTACGGAATGTCACTCCACCACTGATTGCCTCGCTGAAGACGGGTCTTTGTTTCCAATTCTTTCTTCCAGATATCTGAACTCAGTAAACTGTTTAGACAAGACAACACCTTACAATGGCAGAAAATATCTTGGGGAATCTGTGTTGTATCTTCTCGATTGCAGCAACATCTTCCGAAAATCCACACATATTTCTCCAACTGTGGGTTGACGGAGGTTTTATTTAGATTCACCATTATATCTTGACTTTAATGTTCTATACCGACTGGGCAGCATGGACGAGTTGGGCCGAATAGCCGTTTCCATGCTGTAAATCTCTCCGACTCTAAGACTCTCTGACTGCCATCAAAGTCAGGATCTTATTGGTTCTTTATCTTTATCCACTTGAGGAGCTGTTTTTAATGTTGGGAGCCGGAATCCCCAAACCCTTCAGCTTCTTGATATCATCCAAATTTCCCCCATTCAAAATATTTTTTCAGTGAAATGTAAAACCTCACACTTACTGACATTAAATTCCATTGTTATTCATTGGCCCATTTATCTCAGCCACGTTGCTTTGATCCTCAGAATTCAGTACTGCGCTTCCTATTTTAATATTGTCTGCAAATTTCTACATCTCTCCCTCTCGCCCTGTATCCTGTTCATTGTTTTACGCAGTTAACAGGAGTGAGTCCAGAGCAAAACCCTTCTGGGTCTCCACTGCCTCATTCCAAACATGCAGAGGAACTGCTCTGAACTCCCATTGTTTCTTCCCATCTCAGCAGTTTGCATCCCTCCCCCTGATTTAATTCTGCTTCATTTTCTCCAATCAGATTCTAATTGGTTAAATCAAAATACTGCGGATGCTGGAATCGGAAACAAAAATGAAAAATGCTGGAAAATCTCAGCAGGTCTGACAGCATCTGTGAGGAGAGAATAGAGCCAACGTTTCGAATCTCGATGACTCTTCATTCAGCTATGACGAAGGGTCCTCTAGACTTCAAACGTTGTCTCTCTTCTCTCACCATAGATGCTGTCAGACCTGCTGAGATTTTCCAGCATTTTCGGATCCTGTGAGGTATTGTACTTAAGATTTCTGAAGATCCATGTACACAACATGCACTGCATTTCTCCACACGCCACATGTGTCACGGATTCCAGTAAGTGTCAGGTGTAGAGTTCACATTTTGGGCCATGGAAAATCTAAATGTGTGTATCATTAATATTCATCTGCCGTGCTTACTTCATAACCATGAAGGTTTCTTTACACTGGTGTTACATCCACTTCACACAAACTGATCGTCACAAATACCTCACAACATAACTTGTTACATCATGCATGTAGACTTCTCTCATTTCACAATTACATGTTGTATCGCATCATTCCAAGGATTTAACCAAAACCAAAGCACCCAATGTAAAAACATTGGGCCTGATTTTACCATTTTGAGTCTAAGTGCCGAATCTGGGCATCAAATAGATCCGAGCCTGGAATCCTCTTTCCAGCGCACCCATACGCTTTTTGCCGGCTCCGGTCCGATTCGTGCTGTGGGCGGGGCTTAGCGCTGGCGGACCAATTGGAGCTCTGAACTGCGCATGCACAGTTCGAAAAAAATCTGACAGCGCGTCCGGGCGCAAAAGAAAAAAAAGCAGAAAGCGGAGAGAGCGGCTCTCTGACGATCATCCTCGGGGTGGGGGGGGGGGGGGGGAGAAGGGTGGGCGGGACCCAGATCATCCTGGTTGGGGAGGGTGTGGGGGGGGCGGTGTGGGATCCAGATCATCCTCTGATCGGGGGGAGGGTTCCGCTGCCAGTCTGCGGCCAATTGGTGGGGAAGGAGGGGGCAGGGGCCAGATTATCTTCCCTGCAGGGGCAAGAGAGCGGGAGAGATGGCTGTGGCTGGTAGTGTACCAGTGATGGTGTATCCCTTTACAGGCCCAGCTTGGTCCTTCTCCAGTGTCTCCTCTTGGACTTGTACTGATCTTGTAGCCAGTTTTCACACGGATCCACTGTGGAATCGGCCGGTTCTGCTTCATCTTCTTCGCGAGGAATCGCTTCATCCTGAAGGTTTTGTGGGATGGCATGGCCGCACGTCCACTCCGGCAGGAGGGATTCGTTCCTCCAGTGGGGAGGAGGGATCGCCCACAGAGTGGCGGCGGACCCCCCTGCCCTCTCCCTCCCCACCAATCGGCCACAGACTGGCAGCAGCACCACCACCCCCCCCGACCAGAAGATGATCTGGGTCCCGCCGTCCCCCCGCCCCTCTTCATGCTAATGCATTTAAATCATCGGGCCGCCCGATTTGGGCACGGGCTGGACCCGCACCAGGATCGGGTGTTGGTAAAGCCGCGATCTGCTTGGAATCGGGTGCAGATCTCGGTGTAGGCCCGACGCCCAACTTCACCGCGATTTCGCGCATAAGGTTTGGTAAAATCAGGCCCATTATCAGAATCTGCTCATGCTAGCATCCCCATAACTCAAGTATTGTATTGCATTTCCTTCTGGTTTTCAGTTTTGTTTTTTTTTACACAGAAAAGAATGTTTTATTTAAATCCACAGTCTTATTGTCCTTTTTGCTCTTTGTAGGCAGAGTTCCACTCACGAACCCAATTTCCAAATTTACATGCGGTAAATTCTCTGTTCAAGTTAACAATGACCCATAACTTCCGATTAACGGCGGAAAGCCAGAGGCGACCAAATACAGAAGTTTTTTTGCCCTCTTACCTGTGTTCAAAAATTGCCATCCAACTCCCAATGGGAGCAGCAGCCTTCAGCCTTCAGCGATACAATCACCACAGGCCCCAGTGCCACACAGGAGGACTCTCTCCACCCTCTCTTATGATGGACAAGCTTGGGAACTCCCTTTGAGGTCTTGCTTGGAAATAGCAGTTTTCCACTGAAAACAGAGCAGAAGGATTCCCTGCTCTTGGAAAAGGAATGTTGAAGATTGTTGATTTTTTTTTGCTATTTCTTTTAAGTAGTTAATCCTATTGTTATTGGCTCATTTATAGTGTAATTTTTTAATTTTATTTTTCTGATTGAAGATGAGTATTATTTAATATATATAAATGGACATAAGTTTTGTTGTTTGTTTTAAATCTGTGGAACTCCAATTTAAATCTGCATTAAATTATTATATAACTTTACGTGTGGCATGCTTATCAGTGTTCGGATGTTTTAATTTAGAATATGGAAACTGAAAATTTAAATGGGAAGATGAGTGGTCAGAACTTCGTGGACAATGATTTGGAAACCTGCATGAGGTTGAGCAAAGGAGAGTTCACATTTTGGGCTGTGGAAAATTTCAATGTGTTTATTATTAGTATGCTTCTGTCTTGCTTCCTTCATTTATATTTACCTTATATTTCACTCTTCTGCTTTGATGTTTCAAAAGGTATTTGTATTATTCCACATTTAAATGTTTTGTTTTAATGTTTTAATGAAACATTAGTAGAATTCTGTGACATTTTATGGAATACTTTTATGAACAAAAATAATGTTATAAATACAAAACTTTGATACTATGTAAACATTTGACGAAACATTTTACTCAGCAGCCGCCCCATGACATTTTGTTTAATTGCCTCATCTTTTCAAATTTCTCACAAAGTATATTTTCCTCTTTAAGACAACAATCAATGAAATATTTTTATACATTAACGCAACAGTTCTGTTGTCTCTAAACAAGGAGGTCAGGGAGGGAGGTATATGAGAACAAACAAAGAACAATACAGCACAGGAACAGGCCCTTCCGCCCTCCAAGCCCATGCCGCTCCCTGGTCCAAACTAGACCATTCTTTTGTATCCCTCCATTCCCACTCCTTTCATATGGCTATCTAGATAAGTCTTAAACGTTCCCAGTGTGTCCACCTTCACCACCTTGCCCGGCAGCGCATTCCAGGCCCCCACCACCCTCTGTGTAAAATATGTCCTTCTGATATCTGTGTTAAACCTCCCCCCCTTCACCTTGAACCTATGACCCCTCGTGAACGTCACCACCAACCTGGGGAAAAGCTTCCCACCATTCACCCTATCTATGCCTTTCATAATTTTATACACCTCTATTAAGTCTCCCCTCATCCTCCATCTTTCCAGGGAGAACAACCCCAGTTTACCCAATCTCTCCTCATAACTAACCCCCTCCATGGCAGGCAACATCCTGGTAAACCTCCTCTGCACTCTCTCCAAAACCTCCACGTCCTTCTGGCAGTGTGGCGACCAGAACTGGACGTAGTATTCCAAATGCGGCCGAACCAACGTTCTATACATCTGCAACGTCACACCCCAACTTTTATACTCTATGCCCCGTCCTACAAAGGCAAGCATGCCATATGCCTTCTTCACTACCTTCTCCACCTGTGACTTCACCTTCAAGGATCTGTGGACTTGCACACCCAGGTCCCTCTGCGTATCTACACCCTTTATGGTTCTGCCATTTATCGTATAGCTCCTCCCTACATTATTTCTACCAAAATGCATCACTTCGCATTTATCAGGATTGAACTCCATCTGCCATTTCTTTGCCCAAATTTCCAGCCTATCTATATCCTTCTGTAGCTTCTGACAATGCTCCTCACTATCTGCAAGTCCTGCCAATTTCGTGTCGTCCGCAAACTTACTGATCACCCCAGTTACACCTTCTTCCAGATCGTTTATATAAATCACAAACAGCAGAGGTCCCAATACAGAGCCCTGCGGAACACCACTAGTCCCAGCCTCCAGCCGGAAAAAGACCCTTCCACTACCTTTATTAAAGTCAAACGCTTTATTAAAGTCCATATAGATGACATCCACGGCCCTTCCCTCGTCAACCATTCTGGTCACTTCTTCAAAAAACTCCACCAGGTTAGTGAGGCATGACCTCCCTCTCACAAAACCATGCTGACTATCGTTAATGAGTTTATTCCTTTCTAAATGCGCATATATCCTATCTCTAAGAATCTTCTCCAACAACTTCCCCACCACGGATGTCAAGCTCACCGGCCTATAATTACCCGGGTTATCCTTCCTACCCTTCTTAAATAACGGGACCACATTAGCTATCTTCCAACCCTCTGGGACCTCACCTGCGTCCAGTGAAGAGACAAAGGTTTGCGTCAGAGGCCCAGCGATTTCATCTCTCGTCTCCCTGAGCAGCCTTGGATAGATTCCATTAGGCCCTGGGGATTTGTCAGTCTTTATATTCTCTAACAAACCTAACACTTCCTCCCTTGTAATGGAGATTTTCTCCAACGGTTCAACACTCCCCTCCGAGACACTCCCAGTCAACACATCCCTCTCCTTTGTGAATACCGACGCAAAGTATTCATTTAGGATCTCCCCTACTTCTTTGGGCTCCAAGCATAATTCCCCACTTTTGTCCCTGAGAGGTCCGATTTTTTCCCTGACAACTCTTTTGTTCCTAACGTATGAATAAAATGCCTTGGGATTCTCCTTAATCCTGTCTGCCAAGGACATTTTGTGACCCCTTTTTGCCCTTCTAATTCCCCGTTTGAGTTCTTTCCTACTTTCTTTGTACTCCTCCAGAGCTCCCTCCGTTTTTTGCTGTCTGGACCTCTCTTTTCTTTTTGACCAGTCCCTCAATTTCCCTGGTTATCCATGGTTCTCAAATCCTACCCTTCCTATCCTTTTTTACAGGCACATGCCTGTCCTGTAGCCCTAACAACTGTTCCTTAAAAGACTCCCACAAGCCAGATGTGGATTTACCCTCAAACAGCCTCTCCCAATCAAGAGCTGCCAATTTCTGCCTAATCCCACTAAAGTTAGCCTTCCCCCAATCCAACACCTTACCCTTGGGACACCACTCAACCTTTTCCATCACTATCCTAAAGCTAACAGAATTGTGGTCACTATTTGCCATATGTTCCCCTACCGAAACTTTGAAGACCTGACCGGGCTCATTCCCCAGTACTAGGTCCAGTATAGCCCCCTCTCTAGTCGGGCTATCTACATATTGTTCCAAAAAACCCTCCTGTACGCATTTTACAAATTCCTCCCCATTCAGAGTCCCAGCTCTCAGCGATGTCCAGTCTATACCAGGGAAATTGAAGTCTCCCACTACAACAACCCTATTTTTCCTGCACCTATCCAGTATCTCCTGACATATCCGTTCTTCCACTTCCCTTGGGCTGTTGGGGGGCCTGTAGTATACCCCCAACATAGTGACTGCGCCCTTCCTGTTTCTAAGCTCCACCCACAGTGACTCGTTACACGACCCCTCTGAATTGTCCTCCCTCTGCACCGCTGTAATATGCTCTCCAACTAATACTGCTACTCCCCCACCTCTTTTGGCCCCTCCTCTGTCTCGCCTAAAACATTTGTACCCCGGAATATTCAGCTGCCAGTCCTGTCCCTCTTTCAACCAAGTCTCTGTCACCGCAACCACATCCAAATTCCTCGTGAGCATTAAGGCCCTAAGTTCGTCTGTCTTACCTGCTACGCTCCTTGCATTGAAGTATAAGCACTCCAGATCTCCAGGCCCAGTGGGGTCATCCTCCCCCAGAGTGCTCTTCTTCTTTGCCAGCCTTGTCCCAGCCCCAAGCTCGTCCCCAGCCTCTACACTTGTAGACCGAACATTTTGATCCCCACCCCCCTGCCATACTAGTTTAAACCCCCCCCAAACTGCACTGGCAAAACTCCCAGCCAGGATATTCATGCCCTTCCAACTTAGTTGTGACCCGTCCTTCTTGTCCTCTCCTGAAAACTTCCCATTGATCTCGGAAAATGAAGCCCTCCCTCCTGGACCAGTCCTTTAGCCAAGCATTCAATGTACTAACTCCCTATTCTTAGCCTCACTGGCACGAGGCATTGGGAGCAGCCCAGAGATGGCCACCCTGGAGGCCCTACTTTTTAGTCTAGTTCCCAACTCCCTGAATTGCTCTCGTACGATCCCCCTGCTCTTCCTATCTACGTCATTTGCACCAATGTGTCCAATGACATCTGTTTCTTTATCTTCCCCTTTTAAGATGCCTCCTATCCGCTTGGAGACATCCATTACCCCAGCACCAGGTAGGCAGACTACCATCCTGGAGTCCCGTTCGCACCCACAAAATCGCCTGTCCGTGCCTCTAACCGACGCATCCCCCACCACGATTGCTCTCCTAACCCCTCTCTTTCCTTTCCGGGCCACAGAGCCTGACTCTGTGCCAGTGACCTGGTCACTGTGGCTTACCCCTGGAGAGTCATCCTCCTCCACACTATCCAAAACAATATACTTGTTTTGGAGTGGGACCACCACAGGTGACCCCTCCACTAATTGCTCACTCCCCTCCCCTCTCACACCGGTCGCCGAGCCCTTCCTATTATGAGAGACAGCCACTGGAGTACTCTCTGGTACGATACCCTTCTGACCTTTACTCCTCCTAGCTGTGACCCACGTGTCTTCCTCCCGATGAGGAGGGGAAAGGAGGAGAAGGTGAGGATGGGAGAACGAGGAGAAGGGAGGGAGGGGGGAGTGAAGAGTAGGAACATCAAAAAATTGTATGTTACATGTAGCCTGACTCCTCTGTGCCTCGGTTAAAGCCTCAAAAGAACTTCAGTTAAAAAGCCTAGCTAAAAGCGTGATGTACCAGAGGTGGTGGAACATGACTCCAGATTTTCAATCTGCCCTGAATTCTGCAATCCCTAACAGACAGTGTTCACATCAGCTTACAGGAGACTTGCAAATGTCATCTTAAGAAATAGTTAGCTAAAGCATTTGATCCAGCCAAGTTCCATTCTTCCCACTGTAAAGTTAGAGCTCATTTCTCCAAGGGGTTTCTAAGGATCAACATTGCACCAGGGAGACTCTTAAAATTAGGATAAACACTTCTTAAAATACATAGCCAGTTCCAAATGGACTTTAGCTGAAACTTATTCCAGACACTAACGTCCTAATTTATATACGTATGATATATATATATGTTATATATTAATATACTTTTTTTTCTGGACTTAATGGCCCTATTTTACCATTGCGTCGCGCGTGGTAAAGTCGGGTGTGAGGCCATTAACGTGATCCGCCCACTTTACCGAAACCGGGGAATGGTGGCGATCCGCTTCGCGCCCAAAATGGGCACAACGGCGTTTTAAATGTATTTGCATGCATTTCAATTGAATTAATGAACTGCCCACCCAACTTAATCAGCATTTCTCCCTTTACTGTCGCATTCGCCGATCCGGAATCGCGCCAAAATGAACCTGCTGAATAAAAGTCTGAATCGGGCGCTCCAGCTGCTGAAGAGCGAGTTCAGAGCTTCCATCGGCTCTCTGACTCAGATTGGTGGTGGGGGGGGAAAGGGAGGCGGGTCAGGTCATTCTCTGGTTGGGGGCGGGGGGAGTGAGGCCAGATCGTTGTCTGGTTGGGGGGGCGGGGAGGAGGCAGGTCAGATCTATCTCCAGTGGGGGGGAGGGGGGGGGGCTGGAGGGAGGCCTGATCGTTGGCTGGTGGTGGGGGGAAGGGCCGATCGTTGTCTGGGGGGCAGGGAGGGCCGATCGTTGTCTGGTGGGGAGGGAGGAGGAGGCAGGTCAGATGTTCCTTTGGGAGGGGGGGATGAGTGAGGCCAGACCATTCTCTGGGGCGGGGGTGGGGGGGGCGATGAGTGAGGCCAGATCGTTGTCTGGGGTTGGGGGGTTGAGTGAGGCCAGACCATTCTTTGGGGGGGTGGGGGGGTGAGTGAGGCCAGATCATTGTCTGGGGTGCGGGGGTGAGAGGGTGGTGAGTGAGGCCAGATCATTGTCTGGGGGTGGCTGGGGTGAGTGAGGCCAGACCATTCTCGGGGAGGGGGGGAAGTGAGGCCAGATCGTTGTCTGGGGAGCGCGTGGGGGAGGGGGCGGTGAGTGAGGCCAGACTATTCTTGGGGTGGGGGGAGTGAGGCCAGGTCGTTCTCTGAGGGGGTGGGGTGGAGGAGGGAGGCGGGTAAGATGTATCTTTGGTGGGGGGGGGGGGTGGGTCGGCCCAATCGCTCACTGGTTGGGGGGGGCAGATCGATCTCTGGTGGGGGGGGGAAGGGGGCAGTGGTTGCAACCAATCTGGGTAGCAGGGGGTGGGTGGATAAGGGGGACAGTGATGTCTGTGGGGGCCATTGATCCCGCTTTTCGCTCCCGGGCCGCTTTCTCCACTTTCTGCGGCCCAGGAGCGATCTGACGTGGCCGCGCTTTTACAAATGTTTTTCCGACTGCGCTTGTGCAGTTCAGAGCTCTGGTCGTTTCGGGCGCACTGAGCTCCGTCCACAGCGCCATTCACACTCGTGATTTTTTTTTCAGGCTAAGTGCGTATGGGGGCGCCTGAAAGCAGATTTCCAAGTCGGATCTGAATTACGCCGATTCAGCACTGAGAATGAAAATGGTAAAATCAGGCCCAAGATGCCATGACAAAATTGTAAAAAATATTTTCATAAATCTGTCTTTCAATTTCTGTGTATTATGTCTATTTAAAGATTTTTTTAAATCATTGACAAAAAAATTAACCCAGGCAAAGAATGCCTGCTGCTTCTACTCACTGCAGTTCGACCAATAAATGTGTGGAAATAAATAAGGGTAAAAACTCACCTGCCAACAGCGCATGTGAGGGAAGTTAGGAAGAGATTGCAGCTCAGCGCTCCAATACCGGCAGCTTCATAAAACTGTTTCAACTTGGCGCTTCCAGCACGGATGTCGCTGCCTCCAGACTTGCGTATTTTCCCGACACGCATGTGTGGCGCACAGTCCACTCAAGTCAAGACTGGGGCTGGAAGTTGCGGGCCAATGTGAAAATGGCATTTTTGTGCATTAACGTCTCATTTCTTCTCTTGTCAAAATCTCATTGAACTGTTTCCAGATGCTTCTTCTGTTGACTCAAATGGTTTTGTGTTCCTGCTGACTTTGTTCATTGAACCTCTTCTGATCTTGTTGTTTCCTCCAGTCCCATTTCCAATGGATTCTTTTCAGTTCTGTTTGGAATGTTCT